>NC_091462.1:14639784-14937284 GCF_027789765.1 Dendropsophus ebraccatus | reverse complement strand
TCTATTCCACCGAGCGATAATCGGCCGAATGAGGCCGATTCGGCCGATTATTGCTCCCGTGGAATAGGCCCCTTAGTGTTTGCAGCAGTAGTAGTATTGGTAGTATTAGTAGCAGCAGCAGCAGTATAAGTAGTAGTAATAATAACAGCAGTAGTGGTAAAAGTATTGGTTGCAGTAGTAGTAGTAGTAGTAGTAGTAGTAGTAGTAGTAGTAGCAGTCGTAGTAGTGGTAGCAATAGTAGTAGTAGTAGCAGCAGTAGTGGAGGTGGTAGTAGTAGTGGTGGTAGTAGCAGTAGTAGTGTTAGCAGTAGTAGTGTTAGCAGTAGTAGAGGTGGTGGTAGTAGTAGCAGTACTGGTAGTAGTCGTAGCAGCAGCAGCAGTAGCGTAATTTGGTGGGGGCAGAGGGGGCGGATGCTCCAGGGCCCACACAGGCAGGGGGCCCACTGAAGATTTTGCCAGTTAATGCTGACCGCAAAAGCTATTGCTTTTGCAGACAGACTTAACAAATGTTTATTGGCTGTAGGTGGCCCCTGGCCATCATTTAGTGCTCCAGGGAGGCCCACACGGCTACCGAATGTTTTGTCTGACTATTTAGCTGTATGCGCTTGTATGCGAGGAGAAGATACAGTTGAATGCAGCAGGGTGATTGACAAGGAGAGAAGAGCATTGGCTCTCCACCCTGCCAATCACTGTTGTGGCCACAAGAGGCTGTTCCCTCCCTTACAGCTGTGGGACATAGATGATGTCACTTGTGTGCTCACAGAGCAGGGAGAGAGTTGACATCAGAAGACTACAGTACTGCAACCGCACAGCAGGTAAGTATGGCTTTTTTCCCCTTAGTTATAGAGGAGGAGACCTATGTGGGTGGGTGAGGCTAACTCCTAGGAAGGATTTCATATATGGGGGTTGGGGTATGGGATGTCCTGGCCAACTTAAAAGGAGATACCTAATTTGGAGGTAAAGTACAGTCTACTTACAGTGGTGGTGGTGGTGTCTAACTACCAGGAGCATTACCAGGTAGATTACTACTGGGAAAGGGGGTGGCCACATGGGGAATACATACCAGGGGGATTACCTAGATGAGATAGTGCTGGAGGGGATGCCTACATGGAGGATACTACATGGAGGTCTAAATACTAGATAGATACGCAAAGGGGTAGCTAACTTCTATATGAGGGCACAGAGGGCCCTAACTAGTACTACATGGAAACAGAGGAAAATAATAACTATATTGGGGCACAGAAGGCCTAACTACAGAGGGACCTCAATACTATATGGGGAAGCACAGGGAGGGTCTATCTTCTCTATGGATGAACAAGGGGGGATAATCTACTATGTTAGGGTATAGATGGTGGGCTTTTTACAATATGAGAGCACAGAGGGACCCTGCAAACTATATGAGGGCTAAACTTGGGTCTAAATACTACATGGAGGCATAAATTGGCTGCTTCCATATACCCTGTACACCATCATTATCTGGGCTGATTTCTCCTACATTTTTCATGTATTGTTTCTATGAATTTATAGTAATTATTCCTTTTAGTTATGTTGCAGTCTGGCTTTTTTGTATACAGGTTATTTAAAATAGTTGCCTTGAACTGCATGGGACTATTTATTATTACCCAGCATTTGTACTATACATTTACTCTATTTGTACTCCTTTGGGTGTTGCTAATTTGGTCATTGACCATCAGCTATGGTGTAGTCCTCATGCTGCCCAATAGATATTAGACAGATAGATATAAAAAAAAGAGATAGAAGAATGGATGGATGGCTAGATAGAAAACAGAAACAGCACCACAACTTCCTCTATGTTGTTTGTGGTATTATAACTTGTTGTAATCTCTTTTAGTGGAACTGAGCTGCACTACCACATCCAAGCTTTGGAGGAGAGTGGCGCTGTTTCTGGAAAAAAGGCAGCTATCTTTTAGCAATGCTGGATAACCCCTTTATTTTTTACATGGTTACATATGTGAGATGTAGAAAGTCTTTTCCACTGTTCTCAGTCTCTGTTCACTATGAATAATGTTGTAGAAAATACCCTATATTATTCGGAAAGCATTGTCATCTGCGGAGGTTCCTTATGGGTAACATACTGTAATTGGTTGGGGGCCCACTGAGGCTCACTCGCCCCCCCTAGGCTGAACCCCTAGCTACGCCCCTGAGCAGCAGCATTAGTAGTAGAGGTAGTAGTAATAGTCATAGTAGTAGTAATAGCAGCAGTAGTAGAGGTAGTAGTAATAGTCGTAGTAGTAGTAATAGCAGCAGTAGTGGTAGAATTATTGGTTGCAGTAGTAGTAGCAGTAGTAGTAGTAATAGCATAAAGGTAGTAGTAGTAGCTGTAGGGGTAGTAGCAGGGGGTAGCAGCAGTAGTGGTAGAAGCATTGGTTGCAGTAATAGTAGCAGTAGAGGTGGTAGTAGCAGTAGTAGTGTTAGCAGGCCCTGATCACCACATTGGTCTGTAAGTCCGGTCATGTCGCCCACCGTCAGATCTTAAGGTAACGAAAGTTCAAAGAAACAAAGTAATTAATAACACCCAGAAGAGCGTGAAAGCAGAAAAGCGATCGGCACAGAAAGTAATCTGTCACAAAGAATGTTACCGAAACGCAACCGGAAAAGCAGAGCAAACTGGAATATAAATGAATGGGAACGCTCGCTCGCATCCAGCCGCTTTGAACTTCACATTAAATAAAAGAACGCCGCACCTGACAACATCCCTTTAAAGGGAAAATCACAGAGGAACAAATCTATAAGAATGGTTATTTCCACAGACTGCAGAAACAGATGGCTGCCCCCGAGAGGCGCAATCTAATACTTAGTGAAAGGTGAAAGGTCACGCCGAGCGCCCCGTCTCCTGTTCATCTGCCCACAAGAAATGAGAAGACACAGAAGATCCATTTAGCCGCATTTAAATTATTAGTGAGAGAGCGAGGGCCACATCAGCCGCCAATCAGAGAGCGGCCGCCATCGCCTCATCCAATATTTAATACGTAAACTGTACATTCAGAAGAAACTCTTCCCATGACCTGAAGAGAGTACAATTATCTGACTAAGAGGCCTGACATTTCCAGGGAAGACTCAGGGATTCACGGCCAGCTATCCGGCTGCTGGGCTAATATAGCGTTGCTGTGGTTTCCGTGTAGAGAGAAGAGGCGGTCAGTGAGGACACCATTGTCATTTCTGCTCCCTGCATCTGGCTGTGAGGCGCATGTCCTCCATATTGCCCAGCGGAGCCCTGTAAATTTTAATAAGACGTGACTGGCGCCATCTGTTCTATCAGGTGATCTATGTATTACAGGTCTGATTAACATGGCTGCCTTCACTTAAAGGTTACCTGGAAGGATGAACTCCTACCCATTATTCCCATCGGCATAGAGTTTCCCCAAATCACAACTTATATATATCCAGTGCTGAGGGTCTCTAGAAACATTGACGCACGTGGTGGGGGTTTATATGAACAGCTCAGATATACTATAAGAGTGGTCCTCAACTGGCGGACCGCGGTCTGAAACTTGGACCGCAGAGGCCAGCTGTCCGGACCCCTGCTGCAGCTCAGTATACCTGTTACTAAGCTGCGCTGCTCCCCTCTGGACAGTAACTATGAGCGCTCGTAACGAGCTCTCATAGTCACCGTGCAGCAGCAGCCCTGACAGAGAGAGAGCCATCGGCCGCAGCAGTCACAAGAGGCCACTCTCTGTCTCTGGTGCTGGCGCTCAAGCAATGTGACTAGAGAGCCAGAACAAGGGGAGAGCAGCCTCTTGTGACCGCTGCAGTGTGGCCACAAGAGCAAAGAGAAGAGGAGACACCAGACCCAGGTGAGTATAAGTGTTTTTTTTATGTTATGTGCTATATGGGAGGGGGGGGGACTATACACTACTGGGGAGCACAAAGCTGGGGTCTATATACTACTGGGGGAGCACACGGGGGGCTATATGGGAGGGTGAGCACACAGGGGTTTTATATACTACTTAGGAGTACAAAGCGGGGGTCTATATACTACTGGGGGAGCGCACAGGGGGACGTTATACTACTTAGGAGTGCACAGGGGGGTTATATACTACTGGGGGAGCACACAAGGGGACTATATACTACTGGGGAAGCGCACAGGGGGACTATATAATACTGGGGAAGCACACAGGGGTTTATATACTACTGTTGGAGCAACAGGGGGACTACTACTACTGATGTTCAGCTCGGACCTTCACCTGACAGTAGACCCCGGTAAGTTGACCTTCACTAAACGTTGTTGAGTACCCCTGTACTATAGCATCACTTTATGATGTGTGGGGTTCAGACCTTTAGAACCCCGATTGATCCTGAGTGGGGAACACTGCACTGGAAGAAGCATTTGGCCCCAGGTTTTATTATCTAGGCATAGGATAGGTAATAAATGTGTGGTAGCTGGGGGTCCAATCAGGGGGACCCCCACCAGTCAGAAGAATAACGTCCCTGGTGAAGGTGGCAGTGCTGTGTCTGCATGGCCGCCTCTATTCACCCTCTATAGGGGTAGCAGCAATAGCCAGGTCGGATCTCTCCAACCTCCAATCCCCTAGCAGTGAATGGAGTGTCAGATGAGCATGTGCAGCCAGACTGGCCCACTGGAGGACCGGACAATCTTTTTTTCAGTGGGCCCCCAGTCCAGCACCTGCAATAACACAGCACACTGACTCTGATGGTCCCGAGCCCTGGCAGCAGGACGAGCAGCAGAGTAGTC
The DNA here is from genome assembly GCF_027789765.1 of Dendropsophus ebraccatus. Classification (NCBI taxonomy): domain Eukaryota; kingdom Metazoa; phylum Chordata; class Amphibia; order Anura; family Hylidae; genus Dendropsophus; species Dendropsophus ebraccatus. The sequence continues at coordinate 14,932,571 of NC_091462.1, read as the reverse complement.
AGTCAGTGAACTACTGAGACATTCACAAGGGGCAATGAGGATAGCCGTGGTGCTTGTGTTGTGTTTTAAGTTCTCCATTGACTTTAAGTGAAAACGAACTTTAAACGAGGCGCCTCCTCCCCGCTGTGTCGCCCCTACCCACCCATCAGGATGAACCTGACCCTTTCACATGTTATACGCCAGGAGCAATTTTTTTTTTTTTTTATGTCAACTGGTGTCAGAAAGTTATAAAGATTTGTCAATTACTTCTATTTAAAAATCTCCAGTCTTCCAGTACTTATAAGCTGCTGTATGTCCTGCAGGAAGTGGTGCATTCTTTCCAGTCTGACACAGTGCTCTCTGCTGCCACCTCTGTCCATGTCAGGAACTGTCCAGAGCAGGAGAGGTTTTCTATGGGGATGTGCTGCTGCTCTGGACAGTTCCTGACATGGACAGAGGTGGCAGAAGAGAGCACTGTGTCAGACTGGAAAGAATACACCACTTCCTGCAGGACATACAGCAGCTTATAAGTACTGGAAGACTGGAGATTTTTTAAATAGAAATTGTTTACAAATCTGTATACCTTTCTAATTTTAAAACATTTTTTTACTCCTTTAATTTACCCTAAAGGCCCATGGGTTGGTTTTGAAAATCTAGATGCCAATCCTTGTAACCACAGACATATGGGCTATCACCCAGCTTTCCAGGAAACAGATGTGTGATAGTCACAGTATAAATGTGAAAGGGTTACACTATAAATCTACTTCAAAGTGACTGTAAATGGCTGAGATGTCAGGATCCTATTTCAGTCCTATCATCAGGTTCACGTCGATGGGGTAATTTCCCTGAATGTGCGAATCCATCTGTCCCGACCTAAAGAAGATGAATGCTGGAGATAGGATCTCCCCAGGAAATGAATGGCGGGCACCCGGGCATACCGTCCCTCGCTTTGTATGCACAGCTGTGCGCTGAACATGCTACCGCCTGTATACGGCTCATGATCAATATATACACGCTCAGTATTGTGGGCTCCGGTATTAGCCCGCTGCGATAATGACTCCACCATCGCAAACAACCCGTGCAGAAATAATTGCAGTTTCACTCATCAAAAAAGAATTATTACGGACGGCTTTACAGGCTAAAAATATAAAACCCAAGAAATAAAATGACTATAAAGAGGGAGAATGGGTTGTTTTTATGATTTCCTTTAGGCGGTGGGCGGGGGGGTTGTGCGGCCCAGTTTATAGTTTGTGGTGGAGAGGATGAGATGGTAGCTCTATAGGAGGTTATTGACCGCTATATGGAGCAGATGTCCGGCCTGCAGCAAGTGCACACGTCCTGGACATCCATGTGGAGAGGGGTTAGAAGAGGGGGCCAAACTGGACCACTGTTCAGGACCCCCCCTTGTACAAGGGTTATCAGAAGTATGGCGGTATAAACCAAACCTCTGTATGGCGGTGTTATTATATGGATTATGCACTAAGGGGTTATCCAGCAGAAATCTTTTTCTTTCAACTCAACTGGTTTCAGAAAGTTATATAGATTTGTAATTTACTTCTATTTACAAATCTCAGGTCTTCCCATACTTATCAGCTGCTGTATGTCCTGCAGGAAGTGGTGTATTCTTTCCAGTCTGACACTGTGCTCTCTGCTGCCACCTCTGTCCATGTCAGGAACTGTCCAGTGCAGTAGCAAATCCCCATAGGAAACCTCTGCTGCTCTGGACAGTTCCTGACATGGACAGAGGTGGCAGCAGAGAGCACTGTGTCAGACTGGAGAGAATACACCACTTTCTGCAGGACATACAGCAGCTGATAAGTACTGGAAGAATGGAGATTTTTTTTTTCTCTACAGAGTACCCCTTTAAGCCAACTGCTATTTCCACCTGATCATGCCATACATATGAGCATTCATGTACCTTACATGAAGAAAGAACATTAAGCTGCTGCCTCTGTGGTTTATCTCTCAGAGAATAAGCCAGACATTTCAAACTCAACATATTTAAACAGTCTTTCACCCGATTTCATCTCACCATTTACATCGTCCAACATTTTTTCTCGGTTCAGCCAACATTTTTCTATTGTGTCCGGGCCGCCCCCAGTGGGAGGGAATTCCCTCCCCTCTATCACGCAGCTCCATTAGAATCACTGGAGCCGCGTCATAGAGGGGCGGGGGATTCCACCCACTGGGGTTGGCCCAGCCCGCCTCCTGTGCTTCACCCCCGACCCGGGACCCGTGGATAGAACGGCGCCGTACACGGGAACCGGGCTGCTGTTCAAAAAACGGACGGCGGCACCGGCGTCCCTGTGACAGCGCCGTTCTATCCGTTCTGGCTCATATTAAAGAGGATGTACCTGATGGTACATACTCTTTAAAAGGTGTTGAAAAACACGTCTGCTTTCTTCCAGATACAGCGCCACTCCTGTCCTCAGTTTGGTTGCGGTATTGCAGCTCAGTTCCAATGAAGTTAATGGAGCTAAATTGTAATAGCACGCACAACCTGAGGACAGGGGTGGCGCTGTTTATGCAAGAAAGTATCTGCGTTTTATCTAATCCTGGATAACCCCTTTAGGATCTTTGCTGCCTGTCAATATCATACAAAGCCTTTCTAATCTGGCACCTAGAATAGAGAAAAAGCGTCTGCCGTAGAAGTGACCTCTTTCAAGGGTTCGGCCTGGGGACAGAATTCCAATAAAGATGAAAATCTATAGTAGCTATTGGCCATATGCTCCTCAGTGCCACCTCTCCCTGCTTCCATCTCCAGGAGCCGACTGGGGCACTTTAAACGCTGATGTTTATAGGCAAACTTCAATAAATGGTATTTCCTCAATAGTCTCCAGGTCATAAGTTATCATCTAAATCCATAAAGTCAGTCCACCATGGCCGCCTTAGCTGTAGGACGCAAATTAACATTGATCTGAGAGGTCTCAGCCGGTGCGGCGTGGCGTTTTTCCCTCTTTATTAAACCTGGTGGCACATTATCTGCTTGAGCGGTGAGGACCTGTCAGCACATGACACATACGCTAAATATTATCCTGTTAGGGATTAATCAAATGAGCAAAGCAGCCTATGCATGGTGCAGATAAAGGCCCAGCAAGGACAGGCCGCCACATTGCATTCTGGGGGCATACTATACTGCACAATTGGAATTTGCACAGTATTTCCTGCAATGAGAAGCAATAAAGTTGTTACAAAGTTGTCAGGGTGACAACCAGATGGTGGCGGGAGGGAACTTATATGATTTTGTTAGGGTTAGGGTGGTATTACACGAAGCGATTATCGTTCGAATAATCGTTCAATCGGTCGTATTTGAACGATTATCTTTAAGTGTAATAGTAGACAACGATTAAACGACGAACGATTGGTCGCTGGTCGTTTAATAGGTTTTGAATCTATTTTTATCGTTTGTCTTTTACACATCCTTCGCACATCGTTCGTTTGAATAAGATGTCGTTAGCCGTTCCCTGTTCATTCGCAAATTGAAAGGGGAGTGTTCTTGAATTTTGTTGCTCCAATATAACCGATAATCTTTCCGTGTAGTAAAACGAACGATTATTAGGCAACCGCTATTGCGATCGTTGGAGATCGTTTATCGTTAATCGTTAATTGAAAAAAATCGCTTCGTGTAATACCACCCTTAGTCTACCATGTAATGATAATGAAGGAGATAAGGACCGCTCAGTCATATTTAAACTTCATGATCCTTGTGTTCTATGAGAGATAAGCCACCAGCATTGAAGTTTTGCAGTGGATTTAAAGGCGTACTGTGGCAAATTTCTTTCTTTAAAATCAACTGGTTTCAGAACGTTATATACAGTAGATTTGTAATTTACTTCTTTTTAAAAATCTCAAATCATCCAGGACTTATCAGCTGCTTATGTCCTGCAGGAAGTGGTATATTCTTTCCAGTCTGACCCTGCTGCCACCTCTGTCTATGTCAGCAACTGTCCAGAGCAGCAGCAAATCTCTATAGAAAACCTCTCCTGCTCTGGCAGTTCCTGACATTGGACAGAGGTGGCAGCAAAGAGCACCGTGGAAAGAATACATCACTTCCTGCAGGACATACAGCAACTAATAGGTCCTGGAAGACTTGAGATTTGTAAATAGAAATAGAAATAAAAGAGAGCACATATTCCAAATTTTCGAGTCTTTTTTAGAGTGTATCATTTGGGAGATATAGACTCACTAATCCCTCTATTGTTCTGCTTAGTTTCATAACCTGTTGCCCTCGGTAACGGCCCACCAGGCATCCACTTTCTTGGCAGGCTCATGCTCAGTTCAATCCCAGTCACATGGTCTGTCCCATTAGTCCTGGCAGTTGTTTTTCACTTCACAAGCAGTAAGAGGAATTGTGGGAAAGTGTCTACACTGTTGCCTGGCAACCACAGGGTCACAGTTCAGAGAGGAAACCAGGAAGTGATGTAATGCATAGGGAATAAAAATGGTACAGGCATGTCAGCTACTAAAAACTTCTCTCCTGTACATATATATATACGTGGTACACATCTGATTATACCTTCTATGCTTCGTGACACCGCCCCTTTAAAGGGATTCCGTCATAAAGACACATGAGATCTAGTATCCCTTGGGCCCATGTTGATAGGCCTCTTTGCCTCTCTGCCTATTGCATAGCCTCTCTTCATAGATATGTCACAGTTTTTCCAACATAGATTTGAAATTTCCGTCATGGAAAAAGATCCCAATACAATATAATTAGAGATGAGTGAACCGGGTTCAGGTTCGAGCCGTTCCGAACCCGAACTTTCGGCATTTGATTAGCGGGGGCTGCTGAACTTGGATAAAGCTCTAAGGTTGTCTGGAAAACATGGATACAGCCAATGACTATATCCATGTTTTCCACATAGCCTTAAGGCTTTATCCAACTTCAGCAGCCACCGCTAATCAAATGCCGAAAGTTTGAGTTTGGATCGACTCGAGGTTTGCTTATCTCTAAGTATAATGTTTTACTGATGCGGAATCTGTGCAGATTAGCGCCATAGCACGAGGATAAACCGCGGCATTGAAAAAAGAAAATCTAAGTCAGAAACCTTAAGATACTCCTGAGCTTTTTCACATGGTAAAAAAACATCTCCTTGTGATTTGTGACCCTTTTGTATCCTCTGTGTCTCCGAGGTCTTTGAGTCGCCGTTCATTAAGGATTCCTCATTTCCAAAAATAACTGCTCTAATAATACCGCCCCGCATCTGACACCGCCCATCTCAGCACCCGCCGATACTCACTCCGTCCCTAATTTTGCTAAGACTTCACCTTCCCCGGCTGTAATCTCCAGGAATTAGGTGTTAATAAACCTGGAGCAGATAATTATCATCTCCATGATGAGCGCGCCGTAGACCTTTCTGCTTGCTCTACGTGCTATGTCTTAATTAAGAACAGCGATCCCCCCTCCCTCCCTCCACCACCACCACCGCCACCCAGGAGAAGGTGTCAGAAAATATTTCACATGTTAAAAAAGAAAAGAAAAAAAAGGAAACTGGTATTTTTAATTTTAAGAAATGCCGATAAATCAAAGTAACGCGGCAAGATGATAAAAAAAAAAAAGAAAAAAAAAATGAAGTCGCTTGTTACGGCGTGAGATATAAAGCTGTGCTTTTCCGAATCCTTACTCTATGAGGAGAAAACTAATTCCCTTGTCAAGGCACCGTACACTATCTGGGTGACAGTCAATCCATATCGCCAGACTCCTCTCGCGGGACACCCAGTAATTGCCAGCACAAAGAGGGAGGAAGCTGGGACTGGCGGCAAGCTGATATATAACCATACATATATTACAGAGATATATAACCATATATAATATATTACAGAGAGAGGCTAATTGCGCTCGGGCTGTTTATACTATTGCAGAATAGATGGCTCTAATTTAAGTTTTATTTCGATGATTTAAAAGATAGTTTCAGTCATCTCATCAAGCCGAGGCCTCGCGTTGTAAAAAGTGCTAATTCCATTCCAAGGCTTTGATGAGACGGCCGGGCGAGGGGCATTCATTAACTAAATCCACAGATTTTTTTCTCATTGTGGTTTAGGGAGATTTATTTCTTCTATCTTTATCATTCCCACCATTGGTTGTACATTGTTGGATTACAGTGGATCCACCATGTACCTCCTAGGGCTGCATCCAACGTCTTCAGCCACTGGAAATCAAATGTCACACACTCAGGTTCAAACGGATCCTTATCCAATCAAGTGAACAAGCAGCAATGTGAGTGCTTGACCACCATTCCATTCACTTGCTGTGGAGATGGCCGAGTACAATGAACGGCTGTGGGTAAAATAACAGCAATGACAAGGCAGTGACCTCCACTCTTCTGCCATTGTGCAGGCTGACCAAGCATGTAATGGCCAGACCTCATGAGGAGATAGCTGACATGGGATAGGTTGTAATTCTTTATATCTCTGACCTTCCTCCATCATGATCTCTGCAAACACAGGGACAATAAAAAGAGAAAGCTGATTTGACAAGAGGTCTGTAGGGTTAGGAAAGGGATGGGGAACCTTTGGCCTTTCAGCTGTTGCAAAACTACAATTCCCATCATGCCTGGACAGCCAAAGCTTCGCTTTGGCTGTCCAGGCATGATGGGAATTGTAGTTTTGCAACAGCTGGAGGGCTGAAGGTTCCCCATCTTTAGGACCTGAGAGACACCCGCTCCCCATCTATAACTCCCAGCATTCCCATACAGTCTTCTGCTGTCCCGCTGGAAGCTGTAGGTTTTAGAGCCACCGGCCTCTGCCTTATTCTCCACTTTCATATATATTCATATTCCTTAAGCCATCCCAAGGTGATTGTGTAGTCTTGCACCCCTGGGATATATATGTCACGGCCGCGGCGGCGTCCCATGCTCCGGGCCGCCGCCGCGACCTCCCCCCATCTCATGCAGCTGCCGGGGTCCCGGTGCAGGGACCCGGCGCTGCTACATGTTCGGCCCCGGGGGGCGCCTTACCTGGTCCCGCTCCTGCCTCCGTCTGTGCCGGCCGGCGCGCGCGTCCCCGCCTCCTAGGGCGCGCGCGCGCCGGCTGTCTCAGATTTAAAGGGCCAGTCCGCACCTAATTGGCCAGTTGCACCAATCACTCCCTATTTATTCCAGCCCTGCCCCACTACAGGTGTTGGAGCCTCTACATGCTTCCCATAGCGTTTGGCCCAGCTCCCTGTTGTTCCTGTGTCCTGTCCGTTACCTGGTCCCTAGTCCCTGTTCCTGAGTCCTGTCCGTTACCTGGTCCCTAGTCCCTGTTCCTGGTTCCTGTTCCCCTGTCACTCCACCTGTTCCTGTGTCCAGCCTGTCACGTGCTCTCTCATCTGCAGACTATTGCCTGTGCCATCTCCTGCCACGCCTCGCCTGCCGACACCAGCAACCAAGCCAGGGGTAGCGACCTGGGGGTCGCCTGCCGCAGCAAGTCCATCCCGCCTTGCGGCGGGCTCTGGTGAAAACCAGCGGCCCCTTAGACTCCGCTCCCTGGTGAGGTTTGTGCCATCGCTGGTGCCGGTCCAGTGGATCCACTACTCCGGGCGTTACAGTAGGCTCCAACCATGGATCCCGGCGAGGTGCCTGATATCCGCGAGGTAGCCCGAGTGGTCGCCCTACAGGCTCAACAGATTCAGCAACAGTCACAGCTGATTCAACAACTGACCGCAGCCGTACAGCAGCATACCACAGCTCAGCAGTCATCACCTCCGGCAGCCTCTTCAAAACCACGACTGGCTCTCCCAAGTAAATATGGAGGTGACCCCAAGTTGTGCAGAGGGTTCCTGACCCAATGTACTATGTACATCGAACTTTTAAGCAGTCAGTTTGCCACCGAGCGCTCTAAAGTGGCTTTCATTATCAGCCTATTGGAGGGAAGAGCTCTGGCCTGGGCCACGCCACTATGGGACCGTAATGATCCGGTTGCTGCCAATTTTCGAATCTTCCTGGACGAGTTCCGCTCTGTCTTTGAGGAACCTGCCCGTGCGTCTTCAGCTGAGACTGCTCTCCTCAATTTATCCCAAGGGACTTCCTCCGTTGGTGATTACGCCATCCAGTTCCGCACCCTGGCTGCGGAACTAGACTGGAATGAGGCCGCTCTGATTGCCACCTTTAAAAAGGGCCTGTCCAGCCAAGTGAAGGATGTGCTCGCTGCCCGGGATCTGCCTACCTCCTTGAACGATCTTATTCTACTGGCTACCAGAGTCTACACCAGGTTTTCCGAGAGAGAGGAGGAGGTCCGGCAAGGACGGCGTCTGAGTCTGCCCCGTCGCCATCCTCGGCTGGCACCGGTGTTCCAGAATCCTGTTGCTCCTATGTCCCAGTCGCTTCCAGAGGTTCCTATGCAGGTGGAACGTGTTCGCCTGACGACTGATGAGAGGAACCGTCGACTGGACCAGAATCTCTGCCTCTATTGCGGTGGCGCGGATCACTATCGACAGAGATGTCCCCAACGCCCTCAGCGTCCGGGAAACGCCCGCACCTAGGTCCGGTGGGAGAGGCCTCCCTAGGTGTGAATACCACCTCTCCAAGGTTGACTATGCCCGTCTCCATCCAGACACCCTCTGGGCAAGTTTTCCAGACTACTGCCCTCATCGACTCTGGCTCTGCTGGCAGTTTCATCTCTGCTTCGTTGGTCCAAAGATGGCGGCTACCCGTGATCCAGTTAGCCCAACCCCGGTCTATCTCTTCGGTTACGGGGGAGGTTCTTACCGAAGCGGTGTACAGCCAGACGGCACCCCTAGTCCTCCAGGTGGGAGCCTTACATCAGGAGAAGATCTCCTTCTATGTCTTGCGCCATTCCTCTTCCAACCTCCTGCTGGGTCTTCCTTGGCTGCAATTCCATACCCCTAGGCTGGACTGGAGAACTGGGGAGGTTCTCAGCTGGGGCCAGGACTGTCATAACCGGTGTCTGAGATCCCCTCAATCCAAGTGCTCTACAAGGTCACCTGCTAATGTCAAGCCTCTATCCGGGCTACCAGAGGACTACCAAGACTTTGTCGATGTTTTCTCGGCCAAGGAGGCGGACTCACTACCACCTCATCGAGCCTATGATTGCCCTATAGACCTTCTTCCAGGGGCTTCTCCTCCACGTGGTCGAGTATACCCTCTCTCTGTGCCCGAGACTGAAGCCATGTCCTCCTACATCCAGGAGAACTTACAGAAGGGCTTCATCCGTAAATCCACGTCTCCAGCTGGCGCTGGATTTTTCTTTGTTCAGAAGAAGGACGGTTCCCTCCGCCCATGTATAGACTATCGGGGCCTGAATAAGGTGACCGTTAAGAACCGCTATCCTCTTCCGCTTATTCCTGAACTATTCGACCGTCTTCGTGGAGCTAAGATCTTCTCCAAGCTGGATCTCAGGGGAGCGTATAACTTGGTCCGTATTCGTAAAGGAGACGAATGGAAGACCGCTTTCAACACCAGAGATGGGCACTACGAATATCTGGTCATGCCATTCGGCCTATGCAATGCCCCAGCGGTCTTCCAGGAATTCGTGAACGATATCTTCCGAGACCTCCTCTATGTCTGCGTCATTGTCTATTTGGACGATATTTTGGTCTTCTCCCCGGACCAGCAGACTCATGTGGCACAAGTGCGTCAAGTCCTACGAAGACTTCGGGCCAACCATCTATACGCCAAGCTAGAGAAGTGTGTTTTTCATCAGCGCAGTCTTCCATTTCTTGGCTATATCGTTTCCGACCAGGGTCTACAAATGGATCCAGCCAAGCTCGCAGCTGTCCTTCAATGGCCCCGCCCTGTGGGACTTAGAGCCATCCAACGTTTCCTTGGCTTCGCCAACTATTATCGGCAATTCATCCCTCACTTCTCTACCCTGGTCGCACCCATAGTGGCTCTCACTAAAAAGAAGGCGGACCCCAGACGTTGGCCTCCAGAGGCCGAACAAGCCTTCAATAGCCTCAAGTCTGCCTTTGCCTCTGCTCCTGCTCTGGTCCGCCCGGATGTCTCCAGGCCGTTTTCTCTCGAGGTCGATGCTTCTTCTGTGGGCGCAGGAGCCGTTCTCTCGCAAAGGGACACATCAGGCAAGACCAGAACCTGTGGGTTCTTCTCTAAGACTTTCTCCCCTGCCGAGAGGAACTATACCATTGGGGACCGTGAACTCCTGGCCATTAAGTTGGCACTGGAGGAGTGGCGTCATCTATTAGAGGGGGCTAAACACCCGGTTAACATCTACACGGACCACAAGAACCTCCTCTACCTCCAATCGGCTCAACGCCTCAATCCCAGGCAGGCTCGGTGGTCCCTCTTTTTCTCTCGGTTCAACTATACCATCCACTTCCGTCCAGCCGAGAAGAACCTAAAGGCCGATGCATTATCCCGAGCATCCGATGTCATGGGGCAAGAGGAATCTCCTCGTCACATAATACCTCCCGACCGCCTAGTACCAGTTGCCACTTCTGCTCTGCAGAGACTGCCTCCCGGGAAGACTTATGTGCGCCCCGCACTCCGTAAACGCATCTTGAAGTGGGGGCATTCCTCTTTGGTAGCCGGGCATCCAGGAGCCCAAAAGACCGGGCAATTGATCTCCCGTCACTACTGGTGGCCCAATCTCCTCCAGGATGTCAAGGATTTTGTGGCTTCCTGTGCAGTCTGTGCCAGGAATAAATCTCCCCGTCTAAGACCTGCCGGCCTACTATTGCCCTTGCCAGTCCCGGATCATCCCTGGCACCACATTGGGATGGATTTCATCACTGACCTACCTCCATCTGCGGGCAATACAGTTATTTGGGTGGTGACGGACCGCTTTTCTAAAATGGCTCACTTCGTGGCCCTTCCTGGTCTGCCCTCTGCTCCTCGTCTGGCTCAGTTGTTCTTCCGACACATCTTTCGCCTGCATGGACTTCCTCTTCACATTGTGTCCGACCGAGGCTCCCAATTTGTCTCTAAATTTTGGCGTGCCCTATGCTCGCAACTCCAAGTGAAGCTGGACTTCTCATCGGCCTATCATCCTCAAACTAACGGGCAAGTGGAGAGAGTCAATCAGATTCTGGGCAACTACCTACGCCATTTTGTTTCAAGCCGCCAAGACAACTGGTCCGATCTACTCCCATGGGCAGAATTCTCATATAACCATTTGGACTCGACTTCCACAGGCAAGTCCCCTTTCTATGTGGTCTACGGGCATCATCCTCGTCCTCCTCTGCCTCTCTCTCCATCCTCTGAAGTCCCAGCCGTGGAGGAGTTGTTATCTGACCTGCAATCGATCTGGGAACAAACTCGACAGTCCTTACTCAAAGCCTCTGAACGCATGAAGGACCAGGCTGATAAGAAGAGGAGACCTGCCACGAACTTTCTCCCAGGTGACAAAGTCTGGCTCTCGGCCAAATATGTCCGTCTCAAGATCCCCAGCTACAAGTTGGGTCCTCGATTCCTCGGTCCTTTCTCGGTGCTAAGACGCATCAACCCTGTCACCTACAAACTCCGCCTACCCCCCACTATGCGGATTCCGAACTCCTTCCATGTTTCCCTCTTAAAACCAGTGGTCCTGAACCGGTTCTCCGATAGATCTTCGTTCTCTACTCCTCAAGCCGTCTCTGACGACGTCTACGCTGTTAAGGACATTCTGGCCATGAAGACTGTCAGAGGGAGAAGGTTCTTCCTGGTGGACTGGAAAGGATTTGGTCCTGAGGAGAGGTCCTGGGAACCCGAGGCTAACATCCTGGACCAAGATCTCATCAAAAGGTTCCTGCAGGTTAGAAAGAGGGGGAGGCCAAAGGGGGGGGGTACTGTCACGGCCGCGGCGGCGTCCCATGCTCCGGGCCGCCGCCGCGACCTCCCCCCATCTCATGCAGCTGCCGGGGTCCCGGTGCAGGGACCCGGCGCTGCTACATGTTCGGCCCCGGGGGGCGCCTTACCTGGTCCCGCTCCTGCCTCCGTCTGTGCCGGCCGGCGCGCGCGTCCCCGCCTCCTAGGGCGCGCGCGCGCGCCGGCTGTCTCAGATTTAAAGGGCCAGTCCGCACCTAATTGGCCAGTTGCACCAATCACTCCCTATTTATTCCAGCCCTGCCCCACTACAGGTGTTGGAGCCTCTACATGCTTCCCATAGCGTTTGGCCCAGCTCCCTGTTGTTCCTGTGTCCTGTCCGTTACCTGGTCCCTAGTCCCTGTTCCTGAGTCCTGTCCGTTACCTGGTCCCTAGTCCCTGTTCCTGGTTCCTGTTCCCCTGTCACTCCACCTGTTCCTGTGTCCAGCCTGTCACGTGCTCTCTCATCTGCAGACTATTGCCTGTGCCATCTCCTGCCACGCCTCGCCTGCCGACACCAGCAACCAAGCCAGGGGTAGCGACCTGGGGGTCGCCTGCCGCAGCAAGTCCATCCCGCCTTGCGGCGGGCTCTGGTGAAAACCAGCGGCCCCTTAGACTCCGCTCCCTGGTGAGGTTTGTGCCATCGCTGGTGCCGGTCCAGTGGATCCACTACTCCGGGCGTTACAATATAAGAGGGTTGGGGTTAATAACACGACAGCTCCAGCTCCTTGCCCCCCGTGGACTCCCCCAGGGTTTGGCCCTCGGATCCCCGACTCCTCGTACAACACATTTGGCCCTTGTACGTTATACACAGTGTAAAAATTCCTGTAAATATTCAGTGATATGTAACAGGGGAAATAAATCCCATTTTTGTATTTTATTTTTGTAGACCTGCCATAGCTTATCCCGCTGTGGAGGATATTCTGGTAATTACATTGGACTCTCTGACCCGATTCTATCTCCAGTCTCCTGTATATTTTTATCATTTTCTTTCTTTTCCCTGTTCGCTGTTGGTGAGTATCGCCAATGAGATGTAAACTTTTTACAATACATAGATTTTTAAAATAGTTACATTGTCAGGCTCACACAGTAGGGGTGCAGTTAGAGGGGCTGCAGAGTCGGGAACTTAAAGGGCCCTCTGACACATAGGAAGGCATCATGGTATATGGTTAATGGGGATACTTTCCTGAATTTGACAAAAAAATTCCTAGAATTAAGCCACAAAATGTGCATGGACATTTTGAGGGATTTATGGTTCTTCAGGGGTGGGGCCTAAATGTCCTGATTTTGCTTTACCATCACTTTGATGCTGCCTGAACCATGAGTCATTGAAGCCAATGTCTTATTCTTTGCTGGCCCTGTGCTTGAGTCTGCACACCACCCTCATCGCTAGGAGCCGGAGCTGCGCTGGTGCGATGATGCTCTTGGCTTCCTTTCCATTTCACCTGCAACACCTAGGGGGCATCGTTTGAGAGGAAGGGCTTGGAGGAAGACCGGAAAGGTGAAGTGGGCCTAGGGCATGGATGCTTTGACATAGCTGCTGTATTAAAGATGTTTTAAAGAAATGGCAGAATTAGCAGCAGAAAGGACCCCAGGACAGGACTTGGAATGAAGGCAGCTATATACTGTTATTAGCGGTTTGGGGGGGGGGGGGGGGGGGTTGGGAACAGATTTGCTTTAAGATCTCCCCCTCTGACTGGGTGGAGAGAAGTTGCTAAGGATCACCCCTGTGACTCCCTGTGATTCAGGGGCATGAAAATGATAAAAGGTGCCCTTTAAGCATTCACAAGTTTGAAGGAGGTGGGGGGGGAGGCATCCTGTTAAGTTTCAGTCACACACTATACCTATTGTCATCCATTTGGAAACTACAGGTTATAGATCCTTCCCCTTTCACTTGATTGCTCCTATATAAGTATATTTTCTCTCTACAGTAGGGGTTCTCCCCAATGTCATATCAGAGATGCTCTCTTTACTCTGATCCAATCCTAATCCTGGAATTTAGAAGATGCAGCTGCATCCCCCTCCTCTCCCTCTTTATGCTTTCAGTTACACTTGGCCAATTTTTCAGGGGACAGAATAGATGGCTGAATATCTGCTGGAAGCTGAGGCCATGTTCTCCTAGTAAGATATATTACAAAGTCTTACGTATCCATAAACGACCAATATATAAGCTAAATCTCCCATGTTTACTCTTAGGATACCTTCACAAACACCAGATCCGCAGTGGATTTTACGGTGCGGATCCGCATCGTAATTCGCTGCGGATCCAGTGTCAGTTCATCCCTGAGAATACATAGAATGTCAATCCCGCTGCGAGTATGTAAGTTACCGCCCTGGCAGCCGGAGCATACATCACCTCCTACCCACTCTGGCTTGCTTCGGGGGTTCCCGGCATCTGGGCCTTGTGTCACCCTCTAGGATGGGTCCCTTAAATCTAGTGGGCATAAGGTGGTGTGAAGACCAACAAGTCAATACACGGGCACAAGTATTCTTTTCTTCCTCTTCTATGTATTCTTCTACCTCATCCTCCAACATCCCGGCAGAACACAGTACTACTTGGGTTGAGACTCTCACGACATCCTCCTCTCTGCTACTCTGCTTCTTTGTATTCTTTAACACGCTATTGTACCCCTCGCTCCATTCCTGTTGCAGATCTGGTTATCGTATTATCAAGTGTCATTTCCGATAGTCCGGGAGGGTCACTACACCACTCTGGCTATCCATGATTACACTATCCCAAGGGACCCCTTAGAAGCCCGGCAGGACACTGTCCACAGGGGAAAAGGGTCCAACCGGCCTTCCAAAATAAAAGCAGGTGTGCCATCACATCTGTGCGTGTCACAAGATAACATCAAAAGGTCCGGCTGTATCTCGGCCAACCACCACCAAAGTGGTGTCACACACTACCATCTAGCAGGTGACCGGCCATCCTCCGACACAACACCCTGTGGCTTACCACACATACTGTATGTATTCTCATAGGGATGAACTGACACTGGATCCTGTGTGTGAACGCACCCTTAAACAGTGAGGAGGAAAAGGGCCGAAAGTTCCTGTCATCGTTCTGTGAGGAATAGGAAAAGACACAGCCACACACACGGCCATGTTCACCAATACAGCAGCAAAATATTGCCAATCTCCTCCCGGGGACCAGATTACCGCACATAGAGCTGAATATAGCAACATGCGCTCACATTACTATATAGTATGTCTCCAGCCCATAATTCCAGGAAAGGTTTCATAAGGTGAGATACATTTCTAGCAATGAGAGAAAAGAGAAGACGGGTCTAAACAGACAAGCTGCACTGGAAAATAATATTTTTATTTCTGCTAAGCCTCATAGTGAGAAGGCTGGGTCACAATTCCAATCCTATTCCAGAATTTTGAGAGAAATTATAGAGTTGTACAGATTTATAAATTACTTTTATTTAAAAATCTCCAGTCTTCCAATATTTATCAGCTGCTGTATGTCCTGCATGAAGTGGTGTATTCTTTCCAGTCTGACACAGTGCTCTCTGCTGCCACCTCTGTCCATGTCAGGAACTGTCCAGAGCAGGAGAGGTTTTCTATGGGGATTTGCTGCTGCTCTGGACAGTTCCTGACATGGACAGAGGTGGCAGCAGAGAGCACTGTGTCAGACTGGAAAGAATACACCACTTCCTACAGGACATACAGCAGCTGATAAGTACTGGAAGACTGGAGATTTTTAAACAGAAGTAAATTAAAAATCTATAATCTTTAGAAACAGTTGTAAAAGAAATATAATGCTAGAATCCACCTTTTTTGTTCCCCTCTTCCTATTAGGGTTGCGGCTCACAGTTCTAACATCACAGTTCTTATACCCACAGTAACATCAGACTAGGCCCGGGCCTGTGCTGGCGAGAGCGGGTGAGATAATAACTAAGAATTCTCATTACTCATTACCAGGATATGACCCCCAATCCCAGCACCCCAGGACCAAAAGCCACATTACATGAAGGGCCCATAGCATCACATGTACATGGTATAACATCACATGTACATAGTATAACATGGATATATACACAGTATAACATCACATGTACACAGTATAGCATGCATATATAGACAGTATAACATCACATATACACAGTATAACATGGATATATACACAGTAGAATATGATGCATATATACACAGTATAATATGATGCATATATACACAGTATAACATCACATGTACACAGTATAATATGATGCATATATACCCAGTATAACATCACATGTACACAGTATAATATGCATATATTCACAGTATAACATCACATGTACACAGTATAACATGGATATATACACAGTATAATATGATGCATATATACACAGTATAACATCACATGTACACAGTATAATATGCATATATACACAGTATAACATCACATGTACACAGTATAATATGCATATATACACAGTATAATATCACATGTACACAGTATAACATCACATGTACACAGTATAATATGCATATATACACAGTATAACATCACATGTACACAGTATAACATCACATGTACACAGTATAATATGCATAAATACACAGTATAATATCACATGTACACAGTATAATATGCATATATACACAGTATAACATCACATGTACACAGTATAATATGCATATATACACAGTATAATATCACATGTACACAGTATAATATGCATATATACACAGTATAACATCACATGTACACAGTATAACATCACATGTACACAGTATAATATGCATATATACACAGTATAATATCACATGTACACAGTATAATATGATGCATATATACACAGGATTTACATTGCATATATACATTTACAGCAGGATTACCGCATATAGGACTGAACCCTGTAAGGTGTCCTCAGACTACAATAAATTGGATTGAATCTTTCTTTTAGGAAGGGTTTCCTAAGGTGAGATACATTTTTAACAGCGCACAATGAAAAAGAAGACGGGTCTGAACACACACAAGCTCAACTGGGGAATTATATTTTTATCTCTGCTGAACTTTGGTGGTGAGAAGGCTGGGTCATAATATCAGTCCTATTACAGGAGATAGAGAGAGGGGGGATAGATAGATAGATAGATAGATAGATAGATAGATAGATAGATAGATAGATAGATAGATAGATAGATAATGCAGACGCCTGCTGAGATTCTATGACTCTGGATTATACGGATGAGTTATTACAGGTTCTAATGTTCTCAGCCTCTTATTATAGCAGAACATGGATGGATCTGCGTCGCCCCCTCGGTCTCAGCATTATTCATATGATATGTGAACTAATCAGCTTATTGAGTTTGTAGTTTTTCTTGAATAGATGTCAATTTGGGTTTGTCAATTATTTTTGCCTCTATTTTCATTCATTCATTGAACCATTTTGCACTGGAAAATTCCGGTTATTGATTGGTTGTGTTTTGGCTGGTGGCAATGTACAGCGCCCAACCGGCGAGAGGAAGCGTTCAATGTGTGAAAACAAAACAATCAGAGGAGATTAAAGAACATGAAAGCAATTTATAGGATTTTTCCTGCACACTGTGGTTTAGCAATTTTAGTTCTGATGTAGCAGAACTGAGTTTTTAGCAGAGTTGAGTTTCTCCTGTGACAATTCTGGACGCCCACCACCAGTGTGCGTGAGATGGTGGGCAGCCCAGGAGACGGGACCGGAGATAGACAGGACCTGAGGACCAGATGGGCAAGGGGCAAAGCCAGACATGGTCAGACAGGCCTGAGGACCCTGCAGCCGACCCCTTGTTTCATAGACCATTCAAGCTGCTTGGGAGACTGGGAGACTCTGGGGAGAGATTTATCAAACAACCCTAGCAACCAATCAGATTCCACCTTTCATTTTCCAAAGAGCCTGTGAGGAATAAAAAGTGGAATCTGATTGGTTGCTAGGGGCAACTGGGCCAGTTTCACTTTACACCATGTTTGATAAATCTTCCCCCCCCCCCCCCCCGGGTGTATTGAAGGTTCCCACAGGACACATTTTAGCGCAGTGTCAGGCATTATATAACTGGGGGTTGGGATGAACACAAGACATTTCTATCTCAGCACCTGTAACCTGAGTTATAGCTCCTTTAGCCAGTGGGCCCTAGACTTGCATTGAGTTTGTTATACAGCGTCTCCACAATTTATTTTTCTGATTACTTCAGTAATCCCTTTAGTCGCAGACAAGGCAGGCAATGACCTGGGCTATTCCAGTACTTTAAAGGAGAAGTCAGTCAAAAACTTTTATTAAAGTATTGTATTGCCCCCCAAAAGTTATACAAATCACTAATATACACTTATTACAGGAAATGCTTATAAAGTGCTTTTTCCCTGCACTTACTACTGCATCAAGGCTTCACTTCCTGGATAACATGGTAATGTCACTTCCTGGATAAACATGGTGATGTCACTTCCTAGATAACATGGTGATGTCACTTCCTAGATAACATGGTGATGTCACGACCTGACTCCCAGAGCTTTGCGGGCTGTGGCTGTGGACTGTCACCTGGATCAACCTTTTCTATGCCTGGGATCCCCCTTATCCTCCAGTACAGTCTGATAGGTCAAAGTATTG
This sequence comes from Dendropsophus ebraccatus, assembly GCF_027789765.1. Taxonomy (NCBI): domain Eukaryota; kingdom Metazoa; phylum Chordata; class Amphibia; order Anura; family Hylidae; genus Dendropsophus; species Dendropsophus ebraccatus. Next base: position 14,914,288 of record NC_091462.1, on the reverse strand, counting down.
ATCCTCAGTAGGTCAAAGGGCCTATGCCGAAGTACCCTACAGTATGGGGACCCCTCACTTTCCAAATGAAAATCTTCTTCATGTAGCCAAACAGAAATGTAAAATCACAGCAGTAAAGTGAGTGACATTCTGCTGTGCAGCTGTAGACCAGAAATATCTGAAAATCCCGCTCTGTCCCCTTTAAGTCTGTAATAACATTTTTATCCGCACATTCCATCCCTTTCTGCATGTTAGCTCAAAAAATGGCGTCGCTGCGCTAAATAAATAGAGAGTCAGACAAAAGGCCCCAAAATCATTATAAAAATAAATTGGAATTGCATGGACGACTTGATTTCAAATTATTTCACTTGAAATGTCTGCCTGGCAAATAATCAAGTGAGAAGCAGATGACAATATGTATAATAAAACGTAGAGAGAATGGTTAATTTCATTAGCTCTGTCTACAACCCCATTAAAGTGTTGTCTCAGAAATTAACCCAGAACTCGGGGAAAAAACGCAAAATATAAAGTTACAATTATCGCTACTTCATAGAACGTCCTAATGAATATACAAGTAATCAGTACAGGTACCTGGAGGGCTGATCCCAGGATATGGGGGGGCTTATTCCTGGAGATTGGGGGGGCTGATCCCAGGAGATGGGGGGGCTGATCCCAGGATATGAGGGGGCTTATTCCTGGAGATGGAGGGGCTGATCCCTGGAGAGGGGGGGCTGATCCCTGCAGATTGGGGGCTGATCCCTGGAGATGGGGGGGGGGGGGGGCTGATCCCTGGAGATAGAGGGCTGATCCCAGGAGATTGAAGGCTGATCCCTGGAGATGGGGGGCAGATCCCAGGAGATGGGGGGGGGGGTTATTCTTGGAGATGGGGGACCTGATCCCTGGAGATGGGGGGCCTGATCTCTGTAGATTGGGTGCTGATCCCTGGAGATGGGGGGCTGATTCCTAGAGATGGGGGGGGGGGCTGATTCCTGAAGATGGGGGGGGGGGCTGATCCCAGGAGATGGGGGGCTGATCCCAGGAGATGGGCGACCTGATCCCTGGAGATGGGGGGGCTGATTCCTGGAGATTGGGTGCTGATCCCTGGAGATGGGGGGCTGATTCCTAGAGATGGGGGGGGGGGGGCTGATCCCTGGAGATGGAGGGCTGATCCCTGGAGATGGAGGGCTGATCCCTGGAGATGGAGGGCTGATCCCAGGAGATTGAAGGCTGATCCCTGGAGATGGGGGGCAGATCCCAGGAGATGGGGGGGGGCTTATTCTTGGAGATGGGGGACCTGATCCCTGGAGATGGGGGGCCTGATCTCTGTAGATTGGGTGCTGATCCCTGGAGATGGGGGACTGATTCCTAGAGATGGGGGGGGCTGATTCCTGGAGATGGGGGGGGGGCTGATCCCAGGAGAAGGGGGGGCTGATTCCTGGAGATTGGGGGCTGATCCCTGGAGATTGGGGGCTGATTCCTGGAGATGGGGGGGCTGATTCCTGGAGATGGGGGGCTGATTCCTGGAGATGGGGGGCTGATCCCAGGAGATGGGGGGGCTGATCCCAGGAGATGGGGGACCTGATCCCTGGAGATGGGGGGCCTGATCTCTGGAGATTGGGGGCTGATCCCTGGAGATGGGGGGGGGGGCTGATCCCTGGAGATGGGGAGGGGCTGATCCCTGGAGAGGGGGGGGGGGGCTGATCCCTGGAGATGGGGGGCTGATCAGAGGGGATGGGGGGGGCTGGTCCCTGGAGATGGGGGGGTCTGATCCCTGCAGATTGGGGGCTGACCCCTGGAGATTGGGGGCTGACCCCTGGAGATTTGGGGCTGATCCGTGGAGATTGGGGGCTTATCCCTGGAGATTGGGAGCGGATCCCTGGAGATGGGGGGGTTGATCCCAGGAGATTGGGGGCTGATCCTTGGAGACTGGGGACTGATCCCTAGAGATTGGGGACTGATCCCTGGAGATGGGGGGGGCTCATCCCAGGAGATTTGGGGGCTGATCCCTGCAGATTGGGGGCTGATCCCAGGAAACTGGGGGCTAATCCCTAGAAATTGAGGGCTGATCCTTAGAGTTCAGGGGCTGATCCCTAGAAATCGGGGGCTGGTTCCTGGATATTGGGGGCTGATCCCTGGAGATTGGAGGCTGATCTGGGGATTTAGTCTGATTGCCATATTGGAGTCAGGAAGGAGTTTTTACCCCTGGCATGGGGCAATTGGTTTCTGCCGCATAAGGGCTCTTTGCCTTTCTCTGGATGTACACAGTGGGGTTATAGGTTGTACTTGTCTTTTTCCAACTTTATCTGTCCTATAGAAGATATCACATACAGCTGGTGTCAGAAAGTTATCCAGTACTTCCAGTACTTATCAGCTGCTGTATGTCCTGCAGGAAGTGGTATATTATTCCAGTCTGACACAGTGCTCTCTGTCACCTCTGTCCATGTTAGGAACTGTCCAAAGCAGGAGAGGGGATTTTCTGTGGGGATTTGCTACTGTTCTTGACAGTTCCGGACATGGACAGAGGTGGCAGCAGAGAGCACTGTGTCAGACAGAAAATAATACACCACTTCCTGCAGGGCATACAGCACCTGATAAGTACTGGAAGACTGGAGATTTTTAAATAAAAGTAAATTTCAAATCTGTATAACTTTCTGACACCAGCTGATTTAAAAGATTTTTCTTTTGCCGGAGTACCCCGTTGAAAAGATGGAAATCACTTGTTTTGGATATTCCTCTAATTTTCATCAACTTTAAGTAAGACACAGAATCTTTTAGAGTTTGATACAAACTAATAAATTGCTATTAATAATGAGACTTCATTAGAGGAAGCCGGAGTCAAGGCTTCTAATAGATGGTCCGCAGCCATAATTGCCTCTGATTAGATGTAATGACTCCTCCATCACAGTGCGGAGCGCACGGACACATAATGGGAAACACGCAGGGATAATTAAAACCGCATTTTATATTTGTTGAGTCCACTACCTGAAGAGCCGCAGACGTATTGTAAAAGAAGGAAACAAATGGGGTTTCTTGTTGGCTGTGCGCTCCGGGCTCATCGAGGGTCCCATTATTCAACCTGAGAGCTCTCAGCCCAGGCGGCGGCCCCCCTCCTGCCGCTATCACTCAAATCAGTGACAGTTCACCCCTGATGGTGCTGAAGGCGTAAATGGCGTCATTGAGAGGTCAGGGGATGGCGTGCTGGCCGGACACATATCACTGGTGATGAGAGCTGAATTATAGCTGCATCTGGAGGAAGCTGTCTGCGTCTTGTTTTAAAGGAATTATCCAGGATTAGAAAAAGACACAGCTACTTTTTTGCAAAAACAGCACCACCTCTGTCCTTAGGTTGTGTGTGGAATTACAATTCAGCTCCGTTTACTTCAATAGAACTGAGCTGCAATACCATTCTCAAACTGAGGACATGGGTGGTGCTGCAATGGCCATGTTTTTATTAGCATGGATAACTCCTTTAAAAGGTTTATCCAGCGAAAATCTTTTTCTTTCAAATCAACTGGTGTCAGAAAGTTGTACAGATTTGTAATTTACTTCTATTAAAAAATCTCAAGTCTTCCCATACTTATTAGCTTTTGTATGTCCTGCAGGAAATGTTGTTTTATTTTCAGTCTGACACAGTGCTCTCTGCTGACATCTCTGGCCGAGACAGGAACTGTCCAGAGCAGGAGAGGTTTTCTATAAGGATTAATTGAAAACTAGTGATGAGTGAATACTGTTCGATCGAATAGATATTCAATCGAATAGTAAGGTATTCGATCTATCAAATATTACCAAATAGTTCGCCGAATATTCGATAAATATTCGATAAGTGTTCAAATCCTCCAGCTTCCGGTTTTTACCTCCAAGTGGTCGAATACATGTTTTTCAATAATCGAATACTTGTTCCCATTGACTTTAATGGGATCGAATATTCGGGAGATATTCGTACGAATATCAAATTTTCGAATATTTCACTATTTGCTCATCACTATTGAAAACCGAGACAGAGTTCCTGTCTTGGCCAGAGGTGGCAGCAGAGAGCACTGTGTCAGACTGAAAATAAAAACATTTCCTGCAGGATCTACAGCAGCTGAAGAGTACTGGAAGACTTGAGATTTTTTTAATAGAAGTAAATTACAAATATGTAAGGCTTCATTTTCCTTCTGGTGACGCTGCAGGAATGGACATACCAGACGCATAACCTGTGCTCTTCTACAAGGTTGCTGCCACTTTAAAAATAGGTTCCTAGCATCTATTAGAATCGTGGGCAAAAATATTGGAATTTTAGGAGGAAAAGTTATAGAAAAGCTCAGTAATACACTGAACTGTCTCAGACATTGTTCTAGGTTTGCAATGCAAAGAAGACCGGTCTTAAAGTTTATGGAAATTAGATGAATATTCAAAACAAGTGATATCCGTCTTTTAAAGGGGCACTCCAGCAAAAGAAAATTTCTTTCAAATCATTTGGTGTCAGAAAGTTATACAGATTTGTAATTTACTTCTATTAAAAAAAATCTTTTGTTTTGCATACTTAAAGGGGTACTCTAACTAAAATCTTTTTGCTTCAAATCAGAAAGTTATATAGATTTGAAATTTATTTCTACTTAATAATCTCAACTCTTCAAGTACTTATCAGCTGCAGGATATTCTTTCCAGTCTGACACAGTGCTCTCTGCTGCCACCTCTCTCAGGAACTGTGCAGAGCAGGAAAGGTTTTCTATGGGGATTTGCCACTGCTCTGGACAGTTACTGACATGGACAGAGGTGGCAGCAGAGAGCACTGTGTCAGACTGGAAAGAAAACACCTTGTCGTGCAGGACATACAGCAGCTGATAAGTACTGAAAGACTTGAGATTCTGAAATAGAAATACATTTCAAATCTATGTAACTTTCTGAAACCAGTTGATTTGAAAGAAAAAGATTTTCAGCAGAGTACCCCTTTAAATATGCAAAAGAAAAAAAAGAGACAAAGAGACAGGATGTAGGTGGGTATAATAATATAGTATAGTAATAGTATAGCGTATAGTATAATAGTAGTATTATAAGTAGACATGCAGCATGCTACAGATATACAAAAACCTAAAATACAAAGTATCAGAGCAAGGAAGCTGTCAGAGCGTCCTCTGTCCAAGGTGCTGAAATGGGGGCAGCCGCTTCCTCTCTGTGCCCCTGCTTTGGGTGTCACCTACAATAAGCTCTGTGCTCTGTTCTTTTATGGTGCGTTCACACCTACAGGATCTGCAGCTGATTTTCTGCAGCAGATTTCATTTAAATAACTGAACACAGCATCAAATCTGCTGCAGATCCTGTAGGTGTGAACGCACCCTTAGGCTGTATTTGTAGGATTTTTGTAAAGCAGCATTGGATGCATTTTCTTTTGTTTCCTTATAGTTGTCGGTGATGCCTCCTTCCTTTCTGTGCCTCTTCTTTCCTTACATTCTTGTCATTCTACAGACAATTTCTTGTCTTAAATCCCCCCCCCCCTCCCCCCCCGGGTCCTTCTGTGCCGCCTTTCGGTCCCATGCTGAATGCTGCCATCACTACTTCCGGGATGGACTCATCTCACCAGTGACAGCCGGCTCAGCCAATCACTGTCCACCATGCTGCTCCACCTCTGTCAGTGATTGGCTGAGCCGGCTGTCTCTGCTGAGTCCATCTGAAGAGCAGTGGTAGGAGAGTTGTCAGATGTCTGGTGATGTGATGTCCAAGCGTCTGGAGTACCCCCTTAATCCTGGACCAGTCCGTTAATCAAGGACACGTCCATTATGGGAATATCGTGCACACGCAGAGAGGACAAGGACAAGAACATTCATATTCTGAGAGAAGTTTCAATTAACCTTCTTTTCAATGTTGCAATGACACAAGCGAGAAAAATAACTCAGTACTAAGCATACGGATTTAGAGGATGGAAAAGCAGGCAATTGCCCTGCACCCCCATATAATAACCCCCCCCCCCCAAGGAGACTGGACCGCCAGAAACATCCTAACAGTGAGGCATATGTATCGTCACTGCCTTGGCCACCAGTTGCATTAATACCTTGGCTAAGCACTGAATGACGGTATTATTTATTATTAGGACTACAGTATAGAGTGGGTATTGTATGGCGGTAGTATTTATTATTACTGAATAGCAGTGTTGTGTGGGCATTAGAGTGGTTTTAATACTGAATAGCAGTGTTGTGTGGGCTTAGCATAGCGGTATTATTATAACTAAATAGCAGTGGGCATTGTATGACAGTATTATTTATTATGACTGAATAGCAGTGTTGTGTGGGCATTGTATGACAGTATTATTTATTATGAATGAATAGCAGTGTTGTGTGGGCATTGTATGACAGTATTATTTATTATGAATGAATAGCAGTGTTGTGTGGGCATTGTATGACAGTATTATTTATTATGACTGAATAGTAGTGTTGTGTGGGCATTGTATAGTGGTATTATTATTACTGAATAGCAGTGTTGTGTGGGCATTGTATGGTGGTATTATTTATTATTACTGAATAGCACTATTGTGTGGGCATTGTATGACAGTATTATTTATTATTACTAAATAGCAGTATTGTATGGGCATTGCATAGCGGTATAATTTATTATTACTGTATAGTAGTGTTGTGTGGGCATTGTATAGTGTTATTTATTATTACTGAGTGTTAGTAGTGTTTGGGCATTGTCTGCAAGTACTATTTATTATTCCTGAATGGCCGTAGTGTGTGGATGTTGTATGGCAGTAATATTATTACTGAATGGCAGTACTGTGTTGCATTATATGTAGTAGTAGTACTAATAATAATAATAATAATAATAAACAGCAGTATTGCATTCTATGGCAGTATTATCCATTTTTACTAAATGGCAGTATTTCATGGGTGTTGTACAGCAGTATTATTACTGAATGGCAGTACTGTGTGGGCATTATATGACCATATTAGTATTAATATTAAACAGCAGTATTGTGTGGGGGCATTATATGTCCGTATTATTAATATTATTACTATACAACAGTAATGTGTGTGGGCATTTAATGGTATTATTATTATTATTATTATTATTATTATTATTATTATACAGCAGTGTTGTGTGTGGGCAATATATGTCCGTATTATTATAGTTGTTATTATTATTATTATTATTATTATTATTATTATTATTATTATTATTATTATTATACAACAGTATTGTGTGTGGGCGCTGTATGGCAGTATTATTCACCATTACTAAATGGCAGTATTTTATGAGCATTGTATAGTAGCTTTCAGGTATAAACATCCAGATTAGGGATGGTCCGAACCGAGTTTGGTTTGGGTTCGTACAAACCCGAACTCTCGGTAATGATTCCTGCTGTCTGCCCGCTCCGTGGAGCGGGCGGATCCAGCGGTAGGACCGCCTGGAAAACTGGGATACAGCCATATCCATAGGCAGACAGTGGGAATCTGATGCCGAGCGTTCGGGTTCATACGAACCCGAACCTCGGAGGGTTCGGACCATCCCTAATCCAGATGTTTAGGGGACAGGGGTCTACTACACTTGATGCCCAGGCCTGAGTGTCCCTAAAAGCATCCCTGGTCACCCTGCTCTCCGGTCTCCTCTATGGTAAATCTTCCTATACAGCATCACATATAGCACATACCTCCTGTATGGCTGAACAGATAGATACCCAGAAGCAGATAGAACTTCAGCCTTCAGCTGTCCGGTGCGTTTCATATTTATTGTAAATGTTTTTCTCATGCTTTTTAGGACTGTCAGGTCTGACTCCAGGGAATGTCGCTGAGTTGCAGCTGCCAGGACTTGGCTGTAGGGAGAAGACCTGGGGCAGCGCGGACAGTCAGCATCTGTCACAGCAAAATCAGACAAAGTTATTGGGAATTTTAGTTTTAGGTTTCTTATATTTTCTGATTCTGAATTAAATTAATTGACAAAAAAAATTGTTGTAAATCATTGGAATTGGATGGAACCTTCTATGTGTAATGTAATGAAGACATACTTACCCCCATGGGTGCTGTCTTGGTCTGGCTCCTGCTTGCTGCCTCCATCCTGTCTGCTACTCCTCTCTAGTCCTCCTGTGCCTGCACAGCTCCCAGCGTCTGCTTCCTCCTTCCGGCCACTGCTGCAATGCCTCTTGCTCGGCAGAGTGGAGGGTGCCTGGTTTACCTATTATATTTTTTAAATTTTGGTATATTATATTTAAACATCCCTTCAAGGAACGAAATATGCAAAAATTTGAATAAAAAAAAGTAATACATTACGGTAAAGCAAACATACTTACCTGTCCTCCTTATTCCCTCCAGCGCCGGCTCTGGTACCTGCTCAGTAACAGCCTGCTCAGCCAATCACTGTGCTATCCTGCCACAGTCCATGAATGGCTGAGCAGACTGTCACTCAGTGGAGACCGGAGCTGGCACCGGAAGGAATCAGGAGGACAGGTAAGTATGTCTGCTTTATTGTTTTTTACTTTACTTTTACTGTGAAACGTAAGTTCTGTAGTAATCACTTCCCTTGTTGAAAATCGGCAACAACGGCCATGATTACTAAGGAACTAACATTGATCCCGGGATCCTTAGCAGCTCCGCAAAAAACTGACATGTCAGACTTCTGCGGCTGCTATTCATTGAATAGCAGCCGCAGAGAACCTGTCAGTTCACACAAAGGAGCGTTCTGCCCCAGCCGCATGCTCCATTGTGTGCAGTGGGGAATTCGGATGCAGGCGCATTGATGTGCCCGCATCCGAGTTGAGGGGCATTAAAGATCATCCAGCAGGTACTGTAGTACAGGCCGGGATGATCTTCTCTGATGATCTTCTTAGATGATCTGATCTGGGTCACAGAACGGCCGGTGTCTCTCGCTTTGGGAACATGGCCTTAAAGTGTATCTGTCATTTAATTTTATTTTACAGAAATCAATAGTACAAATGATTTTAAGAAACTCTGAAATAGGTTTTATTAGGCAAAAAAGCCTCTTTCTGTACCACAAAGCTGTTGTGCAGGGGGATGAGTGAGCAAGAAGAGGGGAAAAACAGCTCTGCTGTTTGCAGACTGTCTGGGCACATAAACACTGGATTCAAAGGTCAGAAAGGTGAGTGCAGGTCTGGGAGTTTGGTGAGAGAAGCTTGCAGGATTTAGTGTTTTGCAGGGCTGCCTTTTCTCCTATCTGTGCTCACTCACCCCCCTTGACCCCTCCCCTCTCCATGGACCATTATGGACATGGAAATCCTGATTCTTCTGAAGTTAGGGGAGGAGGTAGGAAAACAACTTTTTGAGGACAGACAAAAACTCTTTTGCTTAATAAAACCTATTACAGAGTTTCTTAAAATCGCTTGAACTTTTTGATATCTATTAAATTCTGTAAGGGTTTAAATATTTGTGTGTAAATATTTAAACAGTACTTTGAGCACCCTAATGCTTGACCGAGCATACTCACTCAACACTAGTGAAGACCTTGAGGGCTCCCTGGTGTAGCCCAAAGCCACATCAGTTTAGTAGCACGCTGGATCCACATCCGCTGCCTGTTGGTCCTGGACCTGGCCGGGTCACGGAACGGCCAGTCTAAGAAAAGATCATCCTGGCCAGTACTGCAGTTCTAATGCATCCGTGTGCACCCGCATCAGAATTCCCCACTGCACACAATGGAGCGTGCGGCCGGAGCCGCTCGCTCCATAGTGTGCACTGACAGGGTTTTCTGCGGCTGCTATTCACTGAATAGCGGTCGCAGAGAACTGACGTGTCAGTTTCTGGCGGTGCCGCTAGGGATCCCATACAGAGTGTATACTATGGGGGACATTTATGAAGTCCGGCCTTTTTGACGCCAGGCTTAAAAATGTCCCCGCAGCTCCGGAGCTTAGGGGATTTATGTAGAGGCGCATTGATTACTACGGAACTTACTAGTGTGAACATAGCCTCAGCTTCAGGTCCGGCAGCATATTTTTCGTGGGCGGACATATACGTGTAAAACTCCGGCCGTCTACGTACGGTCCGCGAACTTACGCCCGTAAGCTACGTACGCTTCCCGAGCGGCGTTCCTAGCTATCTGACAGCGGTATTTTACTGGGATATTTTCGCCTAGCCCCGGACACCCCACAAAACCTTTTGGATCGGCAAAACAAAGTGGAAAAAAAGAAGAAATCACCACTCCGTACGGGACCGCATGTTACGCTACGGGCGTAAGTTACAGCATTTCCGTACCGAAACAATGGTCTGGTTCATTTTTTACGGCGCCGCATACGATCCGGGCGTAAGTTCGTACGTAGTGTGAACTGTGCAGCCATAGATTGTATACTTTCCATTGTACGCAAACCACGTAAATCTCCGGCCGCTTATTCACGGAGCGCGCTACGTCCGGAGACTTACGTAGTCTGAACCTAGCCTCAAAGTGCAAATAGTAAGGTTATCCGCATTTCTTTGGAGCAAAGCAACCAATGTCATATCACAGAAGTTTGAATGGAAACTTATAAAGAGAAGTAATAGCCACATTTCCTATTGCTCACAGATATCTCTGAAATTGTCATTTGAGTTTATGGAAAATAAGAGAGAAGTTCCATTTCAGTGGCGCCATCGGGCAGCAGAAGGATGGGTACTGTACATCCCTGGAGCAAGGCTTTTAATTTAATCATGAGAACAAGTTGAGCAGGCGGGTGGCGGCTCTGCGGAGCGGCCTGTTCTGCATGGCCTATCAGGTACAGTAGATGGGATTAATAAACCCTCGTACTGTATAGTGATGGTGTGATGTGCTACCTGTAATCCCGTCCCTGTGACTCAGCAGTGGAGCCTTATAATGAGATTCCCCGGTGGGTCCTTCACACCCATCAGACGGCGTAATCTCCTATACGACTAGACTGATAAATAATGGAATACCACGCTGTCTGTCTGATATCGAGATGTCAGCAATACAGAGGTAGCAGAGCTAAGTTTACACCTGTTTGAACATTATAAGTTGCAGACTATTAAATTAGACTTGTTGACTCAAAGGGAAATTGTTGTTAAATAAAAAAAATTTCGTTCAAATCAACTGTTGCCAGAAAGTGCCAGAGATATGGAATTTATTTTTGTTAAAAAATCTCAAGCCTTTCAGTACTTATCAGCGGCTGTATGTCCTGCAGGAAGTGGTGTATTCTTTCCAGTCTGGAGAGCAGAAGAGGTTTTCTATGGGGATTTGCTACTGCTCTGGACAGATCCTGACATGGATAGAGGTGGCACTGTGTCAGACTTGAAACAATACACCACTTCCTGCAGGACATACAACAGCTGATAAGTACTGGAAGACTTGAGATTTATTTTCATAGTAGTAAATACAAATCTTTGACGCTTTCTGGCCCCAGTTGATTTGAAAGAAAACTTTTTGGGGGTGAACTACCTCTTTAAAGCATCTCCCCACTGATATGTCCCTATAGCGCATGCCAATAAGTTATTTTGGTGCACTGAGGGCAGGACTACTCCTCTCAGGGCACCGATCTACCTCCTTGCTTGCCCGCTTTGTTGATTTTCATTATAAGTTCGATCAAATACTATTCACTCATCACTAGTCATTATATTCTATTGTACTATTGTACTAGACATGACAATCCTTACTCTTCTCCATCAAAAAATTTAAGCAGGTACAGAGCTGGGAGGAGGAGTGTCATGTGACCCGCATCCAGGGGCATCTCCAGCAAGCTACATTGTCTTGGCCACGATTTAAGGAACAGGGTTAGGGCAGCAAACTAAACCTTTGCCCCAAAAAAGGATCCTAGCTCTGAATGCAATTACTTCTACATGCGAGAACCTGAGTTTTACTATAGCTGAAAGCCGGAGCTGTGATTTATCAGCCGCAGCTCCATTCATTCATCCAAACCTCGCCGAGCATTGAACCTCACCATGTTCATCTGACAAACAGAGCTCTGCCTCGGGTGACTGAGCACTGCTACATCTGAACACCCTTACCTCACCTACTGCTGTATTTTTAGCTTGCCCTCACCCATGGAGACTGGCATTGCCGTCACTTTGGCCATCTGCCAGCCCTGCTTTGTGCCAGACGCCTCTTGGTGAGAGGGTTCATTTGTATGTTCCTATCATAAGCCCCACAGCATACATTCATAATATCAAATGTATTAGGCCTCTCCGAGGTTTGAGAGAGAGGGAGAAATTGTAGATTAGCTGCAGGTTACATACCACCGTCTGTAATAAAAAGAAATTTAGTTTTTAGTTTCTATGATCCTCAGTTACAGCATAAGTCTTTATCATATTCCAGAGCTGAAATCCCAATTCTGCTAGTTGGCCAGAAAACAATCAACAAGCTTGTCTTTAGCCCCCCCCCACCCCCAACACACACACACACACACACATCACCACTACCCTCCAAACATCTCTATGTACACAGTGACCAGCAGAATAGTGAGTGCAGCTCTGGAGTATAATACAGGATGTAACTAAGGATCAGTAATGTATGTACACAGTGATCTCACCAGCAGAATAGTGAGTGCAGCTCCGGAGTATAATACAGGATGTAAGTCAGGATCAGTAATGTAATGTATGTACACAGTGACCCCACCAGCAGAATAGTGAGTGCAGCTCTGGAGTATAATACAGGATGTAACTCAGGATCAGTAATGTATGTACACAGTGACCCCACCAGCAGAATAGTGAGTGCAGCTCCGGAGAATAATACATCATGTAATTTAGGATCAGTAATGTAATGTATGTACAAAGTGACCCCACCAGCAGAATAATGAGTGCAGCTCTTGAGTATAGCATAAATTTGGTGCTTACTAGACATATTAGATACTTACCTCTTCCTTGTAACGATTAAAGTTCATATTAAGTTTTATGCATTTTTTAGCTTCAAGAACGGAAAATTATGTTTCTTTTTTGTTATAACAAATTTTTTTTGCAAAGTAAAAAGAAAATCTAGGTCACCTGAGCGCCGGCCTTTCAATGTTAATAATGACGTTCCTTTGAATAGCTGGTGGCTTTGTAGTTCAGCGGTGCACGGCAAAGTCCCTAAAAGTCTGAAACCTCTGGGTGGAATATGTTGGCGCTCGCTCCCTTTGTTCCGCCTCTTTGAAGGCTCGCGGGTCTCGGTGCGGCACCACATTAGCCGCATGTTGCATCTGAATAAAATAATTCACAATGTCAACCGTTTAGAGGACGAGAGCGCCTGTCTGTATTCCAGTCTCCTGCAGAGGTCACCGGGACGTCTGCTCAAGAACGGCGACTAATGTTGTACAATCCCATTTATCCTAAAACTGTAGATCATTTTCTGGAGCGTCATTTGTAACCTTTTAGCGTATTAAATAAAGGGTGAAGTGAAGGGCGTCATTAGCCAGTCAGACCAGGGACACCATGGGAGTCGCTTAAGGACGATGCAAGGTCTTCGATGGGTTAAAGTCTCTCAAACGTTGTATTTAACCCTTTGCGGGTGCTCCATGTGTGGTGTAGTTGGGCAGCACACACAGAGGCCCCTGTCTGCCTCATATTTGGCTTGCAATACAAGCTCGATTGTCCATTGAAGCATACTGGAACAGCAGCGAACGTGGACCCGCTGTTACCAAAACAGTGCCGGGATCAGAGCCTAAGTATTCTCTAGGTCTTCACCATTTATCCCGATCCAGGATGTGAAGCGAGGCTTCTGCTGCTAGAGAGTGCCACGTTATTCCACAATAGTGGTCCCTATGTGGGTAAAGACCAGGTGGTTTCAGGGCAAGGCACTGGGGTAACAGGTAGGTAAGGCGCAGTCGGTAGGTTGGTCATCAACAAGAGAATCACAATGATACCAGCGACGAGACAGCGGCGTAGTCAGAACAGGCGGAAGGTCAGGTCTTAAAGCGGTTTTCTAATATAATTTGATACTCGTGAATCCTGACTGGGCTGCAGGGGACATGTCAGGAATGTATACTTACCTGCCTCACTCCCCTGATGCTGCTCGATCTAGGGTCTGTCACAGTCAGTGTTTTGGAAACAGTGACATCCATTCCAAAACACTGACACAAACACAGCAGGGTAGCCAAATTACCTGGTTACACCCGAGCTGTGAGATAGAGTACATAGGCTTGTAGCAACTTTACTCTATCCGGATCAGTTCCTCTTGTTTCAGGTTACTGCCCTGCACTTTTAGACATGTTCTCGGGGTGGGTTGGGGTGTTCTCTGACTTGTCTTAGCACTGCATACTAGAAATAGGTGTAGCTTTAAAGAAGAAAAGTTTCTTCACTGTCCATACGTCTGTCCACTACAACACTCTAAACTAGACTACTGGAGGGGGGAGCTGGCAAAGCCAGGGCCCAGCTGAGCTACAGCAGGGACCGTCTTGTATTGCGTCCTCTCTCTACCAAGACTTGGGTAAAACTCACTGAGTTTAGGCGTGTACTTCCTTTCCCCATGTGACAACTTCCTACAGGAGATGTAATGTCCCCTGTGAGTGGTGGAGAAAAAAGTGCAAAGAGAAGGAAAATAGAGATAAAAGAAGAAGAGAGCTCTTATTGGTGCGCAAATCACAACAAACAATAACCCCTTGTTCACTGCAGCTGTGCAATATACAAGTGCATATACAGATAATAGAGACATCTAGTGGTAAAACCTAAGCATCACTTGATTACCATGATAACTTGGAGTACAGGCTTTTGCGAGGGGTTTATAAAATAGCAACACCCGTGGTAAGACACCACATATACACATAGTATACACTCCGGCCTGGATTGCTAGCGGCGCTGCTAAAAACTGACATGTATTCATTGAATAGCGGCCGCAGAAAACCTGTCAGTTCACACAATGGAGCGTGCGGCCGGGAATTCGAATGCCATGTGTGCCTCCGGGAATTCGGATGCTGGCGCACACATCTGAATTCAGCAGCAGTGAAGATCATCCGTCCGGTACTGCAGTACCAGCCGGGATGATCTTCTCTGACACTGGCCGTTCCGTGACCCGGCTGGGTCACTTAACGGACGGTGTCTTGCGCCATGTGAACATGGCCTAAAAATGTACACAAAATGAGTGTTTCTTTGTGCAGATATTATTGATTGTAAAATTTTTAATTGTCATACAAATAGGATATAAGTGTTGGGAGGTTTGTTACAGTCTATGGGGCACCATGGAGGGTACACGGATCATATACCACAGATATGGTGGGAACTGACCTGATCAGTCTCCAGCCTCTGAATGGATGCTCCCATACTGATACTGACAGCAAGCAGAGATATTGAGCTTAGCGAGGAACTTATAGACAGCTGGTGGCAGATGTGACATATCAGACTGTTGCCGATGCATATCCAAGAAGCCAAGCGAATTGCACAGAGGAATCTATAGCTACACGACTCCCACAGACAGGAGACCGAAATAAATCATAATTGAGATAATTTATAATCTACATTTTGCTCCTACAGATTGTTGCGTGCAGGAACCCAGAATCAACAGGCTGACGAAGAAATAAACCGTGCCAAGCAGGATGCCAGAAGATGAGAAACGTAACCTAATGATGACTGGGAACAGGGAGATCTCCCAGATTATTAATCAAAGTGAATCACTTATTATCCGACTGCAAGAAAAACAAACATTGCAGCATTAGAAGAAATGATTCCCACATAGCGAGAGTCACTGGACTGTACAGGGTGTCCTTGTGCTGCCAAAACTGATTTGACCCCTCGGGGGTTAGACTCCACATGACCTCTGAAAGCCACTGAGCCACTTACGGCCTTCTATATCCCACTTCCATCTTCCATCATGGCTGACAGTGTACTATGCAGTGCCTTGGGGAACCCTCAGTACACCAGACTCTCCAAGCAGCTGAGGTCAGAGCTTAGCAAATAAGTTGAAATTATCTCTTTGTTCCCCTGGCCTTGTCCAAAGTCTCCCCATGTCTGCCAGCATCAGCAACTGAGTGACCCACTCTGCTCTCTGCAGAGTATCAAGCCAAGTCAGAGGTTGGATAAGGTGCGTATTCTTGCCAAAGTGCCCCTCTGCTTTCGTCAAGACCTTTCTGGCAAACGCTGAAGGCCGGCTCCTACCAGTGATGCACTGGTGCCAAGTACTCCTGCACATACTACATCCATATGACGTACTGTATGTGATTTCTTTATTGAGAGTACTGGTTGTTTATTTCAAAGTCTTTTAAAGAGGTAGTCAAGGAAAAAACAACATTTCCCCTATCCACAGGCCCCAGCTTCTGTGTAATGAATAGAGCAGTGGGTACTGTACGTGACCTGCAGCTATAGTCATTCTTATGGAGCTAATGGAAAGAGACGAGTAGAGCGCCCTTCCAGCAAACTGGGCTCTTAGGAATGAATAGAGCTGCGGGTCACGTACCGTACCCACGGCTCTATTTATTACACGGAAGCCTGATATGGTGGTACAGAGGTCGGACCTCCCGTTATCTCTTACTTTTTCCTTATCCTGGGATAGGGGAAAAGTAGTTTTTTTGCTTGACAGTTGTCAGGACCATCTCCAGCCGAGTACAGTACTGTATGGATAGCCTGTTCTCTTAGTAGTCCACCTATGCTCTAAGTCCAAGGCTATGGTCCTTCATCCCAGAGCTCTGTAAGCATCTGAAAACCATAACTTTATGGAGTAGACAATGCCTTCATGAATTTCCCACTTATATAACATCCTTCCTAGTAAGATTGTGCAGTCATTAGTCATTAGTCACATAGGTTTTGACTGTATTCAGGTACTATCATATTGGATCCTATCAGTAGTTTTCTCTCCTTACCTGCTGGAGACTATAGTGGGAACCGCCGCCTATCCCATACATGGCTAATATAAGCTGGTCTGGGCTCTAGAGGTGGGATGGAGGCCTCTGCCAACCTAATCCAGCCCTGATCATCTATATGCCGTATGCCATTTCCAAGTCTATCATTTCTGGGTTTGGTTTGGATCTGGTGATGCGCTGAGCCACGTTATCCGCTAAACTGAGCATTCTGGCTGATTTGTGCCTTCTCTATAATTCACAATACACATTGTTCATTCTGAGGATGGAGCGGATTCGCTGCTGTTTGATCCGTGCATTATTTACAGATAAGATCTTCTCTTTGACTTCCTGCCAATTCCTCTTCCATATCTCAGTTTATTATTATTCAAAACAATAAAATCCCTCATTACAAGCAAAGGCAGCGAGAAATTCTCAGCGTGAACTAAGATGTAACTTTATTTTTTTTCCACCGGATACTTCGGCTATGTGTGCGGCGTTTCCTGCTGGGAAGACGTTCATTGTTCTATCTTGTAGAGACTTTGTACGTGTCTATATAGCCGCCACTCAATACCGCAGGCGGCCGGGGCTCTAATGCTCCCGCAATATGTTCCTATAAGTATATATGATCAATACGGACCATGTCTATCCATGTGAATAATACATTCAGTATAGATCCCGGCTGACCTAGATTTGCACACCATCTTAGCACTCCATCGCTGGCGTACGGCGAGCTGCTGCAAAGGTTAAACGCACATGTCTTATTTCAGATTAAAATGCTAATCCTGTAATAGAATGGAAGAGAAGATTATTTTTTTTTCCCACGAGAACATATTGAACACAGTTTGGCCAAATAATTTCTAAATCGCTTAAATCTGACAACATAGGGATAAGACATTGCCTAAACTCCGCTCCCGGAGGCTTCGGGAATCACAGTCATAGGGGATGTTTCATGGTTCATGAACAGAATGCAGGAACTACAGTGAAGACTGACACTGATCATCCAGGATCTGTGTGTTCAAACTCCTTTTAGGCCGGGTTCACACTACATATAACAAAGGCCGTTCTGTGACCCGGCCAGGTCACAGAACGGCCGATGTTACTGAAGATCTTCTTGATGATCTTCATTTCTGCTGATTACGGATGGGGGCGCACCCATGTGCGCCCGCATCCCAATTCATCGCTGCACACAATGGGGCGTGCAGCCAGATCCGCACTCTCCATTGTGTGAACTGATATGTCCGTGCGCCTACTGTTCAATGAATAGCGGCCACAGAAACTGACACATCAGTTTTTCATGCGGCCGGATGGAATCCTGGCCAAGAGCGTATACTATGTGTATACACTTTGGCCAGGATTCCATTCATCAACATACAACTTATGTTTTGTATAAACCTTGGCCGCTGTTGCAAATTGCAACAACGGCCGTGATTTGTGCAAAACATACATTGTGTGAACATAGCCTAAATCCGTACCTGAATTGTACTAGGTGCAGCGCCACAGTTTTGGTAGTGGCTGTGTCTGGTACTGCAGCACAGAGGAGCTCAGTCCCAGTCCAGCTTTGATACTATGAGCAGCACTTATTGTGGACATGTACAGTACCTACCCTGATATATCTCATCTTAATACTCCAGTCCTGAAAATCTCTTTAACCCTTTCACCCCATTAACTCTTAACCCATTCCCTGCCCCCCCCCCCCCCCCCAAACAATGAATAACGTCTACATTACCCCCCCCCCTCCCCCCAGAGGAGCACAGCAGCCTATACAAATGGCGGGCAGGTGACTGTAATGACAGCTGTGACACCCAGATATCTCTGCGGTAGATTTCCCATCCGTGAATTCCACATCGATCATTGTTTCTTTCTTGACACAAACATTTTTTTTTACTTGATGGCAAAGTTGCTTGATTTTTTTTTTTAGACGTTTATGTCAAAACACCCCGCGAGATTGAACTTGTACTATTATTTTTTTTTTCTATACAAAACAGAGATTTGCCGGTATATAATCACAGACAAAAAGCGGCTTAAGGGGTCTGGAGCTTCTATAGAAATCTCTAACTAGTTAGCGGTGTATTTATTTCCTTGCGACTCCGACGTTCAGCCTACGAGAGGTGAAGGATAAAATGAAAGGTCTAATCTTTGTTAAATTACATTTATTGTGTGTGGATGTTTCTCGTCTGCGCTTTGCTTGGTTCTTATGGAAATAATGATTATGCTGATTAATGTAATTCATAGCTATTATGGGGCCGATACGGTGAAGTGCTGGATGTTGATATAAAGATTATATTCAGGAGGCAGCCATGTTGGTGTCTAATCCATAATAGGTGTTACGTACTGTATGGAGCTGATACCATAAACAGATGGGTTTAGGCTTTTTTCATACTGCGTTTTTGCAGTGTGTGGCGGAGGTATATCCTTGGAAATTCGCCAACATATACCTCCGCCATATAGCTATACATAGACTCCCACATAGTGTATGTTTCCTTCCTTGCATAGCACAGGTGGAGCTAACAGATGAATTGAGGCCTCCATTAGCTGATGGCTTCTATGGATACATCTGTCATATACGTTGAAACACATACCACAAGGCCTTAGCTGTGGTAAGTATGGTGGAGCCCCTATGTGCGTTATTGTGTACACCAGATTCTTCAAGGGGAAATTCTTTGGAGGAAATTTATCAATATTTGAGCAGAGGAGCCGTTTCCGTAGCAACCAATCAGATCTCAGCTTTCATTTTTGAAAAGGCCTCTAACATATGAAAGCTGAGATGTGATTGGTTGCCATGGGCAACTGCTCCACTGCTCTGCACAAGGTTTGACAAATCTCCCCCTTTGTGTTATAGAGGGTTCAGCGCAAAGGTTACCTGTATAGTGTGCAGGAGGAGAAGTCCGTAATCCAAGTATAGTATTAGGCTATGTTCACACTACGTAAAAGTACGGTCGTTGTTGCCAATTCAGTGAATTGCGGCTGTTGTTGCCAATTCAGTGAATTGCGGTCGTAGGAAACCCTGTCAGTTCACGCGATCAAGCGAGCGGCTCCGGCCGCTTGCCTCATTGTGTGCTGTGGGAGGTTCTGATGCGGGCACGCGCTGATGTGCCTGCATCAGAACACTGCCCAGAAACATCCGGCCGAGATTATCCGGGCAGAGACCAGCCGGTCTCATACGTTGTGTGAACATAGCCTAGGGCTGTGGTCACACATAGTATTTTCATCAGTCTTTTGGTTGAGTGGGTTGAAAACACAAAACTGTGCAAATCTTTCCATCGTAATTTTGCCCTGTCAGTTCCACTCCTGTTGTTGGTTAAAAAAAAGTCTGACCAAAAGACTGCTGGAAATACTATTTGTGAGCATAGTCTTATGCTGCGTTTACACAGACAGATTTATCTGACAGATTTTTTAAGTCAAACCAGGGAATGGATTAGAAAAGAGGAGAAATCTCAGTGTTTCCTTTATAACCTGTTCTCTGTTTATAGTCTGTTCCTGGTTTTGGCTTCCAAGATCTGTCAGATAAATCTGTCTGTGTAAACGCACCATTAGAGGTCTACAATTTAATGAGTGATTCTCGATTGCGTCACCAGGAATTATGTGAATGTGTAATGTCCCACCACAGGTGTTGCTAGTCTGAACACCCCTCACAAAAGCCTGAACTCAAGTTTGAGTTGTAATGAAGTCATGTAAGTTTTGCCACTAGATGTCACTATTATGTATATCTATGTCTGTATATTGCACAGCTGTAGTGAATCAAGGGTTAATGTTTTGTTGAGGATTAACACCACCAATGAGAACTGTTCTTTCCTTCTGCCTATCTCTATCCTTCTTTCTCCTTGCACTCTCTTCTCTATTACTCACAGGAGCTGTTACACACCCTGTAGGAAGTTGTCACATGGGGAGAGGAAGTGTAGTTACACATATAGTCAGTCTTAGGCAAGTTTCTGTAGAGAGAGGACGGCCCCTGCTGTAGTCCAGCTGGGCTGTGGCTTTGCCAGGTCCCCTACCCAGTCCAGTGTAGTCTAGTCTGGAGTGTGATAGTGGACAGACGTATGGGAGACGCAGAGACTTTTCTTTCTTTAAAGCAACACTTCTACCTCTAATGCAGTGCTAAACACTTAAAGAGAGGTCAGGGATCACCCCAACCCACGCCGTGAACATCTCTAAAAGTGCAGGAAAGTATCCTATAGCAGAGGAACTGATCCACATAGAGGAAAGTTATTACAAGCCTACGTACTCTATCTCGCAACGCAGGTGACACCGGGACACCCTCGGATACTTCGATCAACTCAGGTCACTAGGACTGGGGCTTGTGTCACCCTAATAGGACGGGTCATACAACACTGTAGGGCAACAGGCGGTACAGCGACAACAAAGGTTGAAACACTGGCACAAGTATTCTACTCCTAAAGTTCTGGGATAGCACAGTACTAAATTGGGTTGGGACTCTCAAAACCTACTCCTCTCCATTTCTCTGAACTCTCAAGACCAACTCCTCTCCACTGCTCTAAACTCTCTCTCTACTCTTCTAAGCACACAACCAAGCCAGCACTGCTGTTCCACTTCTACCTAACAGTTCTCTGTACGGATATAGTTAAGTCCAGATTGTATCATATTGTTTATCTATTATTGCACCAGCACCTACACACAGGTTACACCGTCCTTTCCCCTTTCTGTGGGTGGTGGTACTGACAGTCTGGGTGGGTCATAACTCCATCCGGACCACCATAATAAGAGCCCAAGGGGCCCATCACAACCCGGCAGGTCACCGACCATTGGGGAAAGGGTATAGCCAGCCTCAAAAACTAAAAGCAGGTGTGCCTCATACCTGTGTGCTGTGTCACGACAACCTACCACCTGGCTGAGCTATACTCCACTGACCAACCACCACAGTAGTGGCGTCACACAGTACCATCTAGCAAGTGACCGGTCGAGCACACACCACAAATGGAGTCATGCCAGGAGTGTAACTACCGCCATAGCAGCTATGACGACTGCTATGAAGCCCACCCACTCCTGCAGTATACTTGGCCTTCTAAGGGTCCATTTACACATAAAGACAGATTATCTGCCAAAGATTTGAAGCCAAAGCCAGAAACAGACTATAAACAGAGATCAGGTCATAAAGGAAAGACTGAGATTTCTCCTCTATTCACATCCATTACTAGCTTTGGCTTCAAATCTTTGGCAGATAATCTGTCAGATAATCTTTCTCTGTAAAGCCCCTGCACCGTTTGGTTGATGTTGCACCCTCTGTTTTTTTTTGTCTCTACGTAAGCCACAAGCAGCGTGCAACCTGCAGTGTGAATAGAGTCATAGATGTGCTGCCAATTTTTTCTTTTTTTTTGCCAGTTCACACTCCACCAGGGAAGTTACCAGTTCCTTTTAAATGAAGCTTGTCATGAAAAATAAACCTTTTGGTGTGTCATAGAGACATTTCAAAGGTCATGGGAACAATTATGAGAAGCCCTTTTATTTTTAGGCTATGTTCACACTACATGAACAACCAGCCGTTCCGTGACCTTGGCCAGGTCACAGAACGGCCGGTCTTAGCCCAGATCATCCTGGCCGGTGCTTAATTACCGGCCGGGTAATCTTTCCGGCCGCGGCATCAGCGCGCGCCCGCATCAGAGCTTCCCATAGCCCACAGTGAAGCAAGCGGCCGGAGCCACTTGCTTCACTGTGTGAACTGACAGGTCTTCCTGCGGCCGGAATTCACTGAATTCCGGCCGCAGAAAACTGACATGTCAGTTTTTTTCGGCGCCACACGGGATCCCGGACGGAGCGCATACAATGTGTGTACGCTCCGGCCGGGATCCCATTAAAAA
Source organism: Dendropsophus ebraccatus (assembly GCF_027789765.1). Taxonomy (NCBI): domain Eukaryota; kingdom Metazoa; phylum Chordata; class Amphibia; order Anura; family Hylidae; genus Dendropsophus; species Dendropsophus ebraccatus. Next base: position 14,891,857 of record NC_091462.1, on the reverse strand, counting down.
TAAAGCCCAAAATAAATGTCCCATCCCGCAAAACTATGGCCGTAGTTCTGCGACAAGAACTACGGCTGTAGTTTTACGTAGTGTGAACATAGCCTTAGGCTGGTTCGAATATGTAAAGATAAAAACAAGGGGTTTGGAATTCCCAGTTCCTATTAACTCCTAGACGACCCTGGACGTAGGGTTACGTCATGGAAGTCTGTCCCCAGACGACCCATGACGTAACTCTACGTCCTGGGTGTTTCTCCCGCTATGAAGCGCGCTCCAGAGCAGAGCGCGCTTCATAGCAGGTGGGGGCCGGCTGCAGTGAGCAGCCAGGACCTCACCGGTAAGGACACGCTGCTGCGATCGCGCTGTAGCGTGTCATTAACCCCTTAAACGCCGCGACCGCTGTCACTTACCGATCGGGACCCCCGCAGTGTGACTGCGGGGGTCCCGATCGTTGAAACGGACTGCCGGAGGTCTCTCACCTGCCTCTGTGCGGTCCGATCGGCGATCTGCTGCACTACGCCTGCACAGGCAGGCTCAATGAGCAGATCGCCGATAACACTGATCAATGCTATGCCTATGGCATAGCAATCATCAGTGTAGAAATCAGACTAATCTATGTACAAGTCCCCCAAAGGGACTTCAAATGTGTAAAAAAAAAAAAAATCAAAACACTATTACACTACCCCAAAGCCCCTCCCCCAATAAAAGTCTAAATCACCCCCCTTTCCCATTATATAAATAAAACATATAAAAATGAATAAATAGATAAACATATAATATACCGTAGCGTGCGTAATTGTCCGATCTAATAAAATATTACAAGCGTCATTGTGATCGGTGAACGGCGTACACGAAAAGAGGGAAAAAAGTGCGAGGATTACCGATTTTACGTTACATTATATATTGAAAAAAAATCTATAAAAAGTGATCAAAACGTCCGATCTTTACAAATATGGTATTAATAAAAACTAGAGATCATGGCGAAAAAAATGACACCCCATACAGCCCCGTAGGTGAAAAAATAAACCGTTATAAGCGTCACAATAGGCCCATTTTATTAATATTTAATTGCCAAAAAAAAGGATTTCATAAAAATATATATATAACATTAGAGAATCTGTGTAACCTGCATATGGTTGTGTTCGGACTGACCTATAGAATAATTGTATCATGTCGCTTTTACCATATAGTGCATTACGTAGACACAGGAACTCCCCAAACGTTACCATATTGCATTTTTTTTTTTACGATTTCACCTATTTATATCTTCATAAATAATATATTTGGGATTCCATCATACATGTTATGGTAAAATGAATGACGCCATTACAAAGTACAACTATTCCTGTAACAAACAAGCACTTACATGGCCTGTAGATAGAAAACTGAGAGTGCTGGAGCTCTTAGAAGGGGAGGAGGGAAAAACGGAAACACTAAGATCAAAATTTGCGCGGTCCACTGGGTCATTTTGGGCCTGGTCCTCAAAGGGTTAAATGGGTTTTTCACCATTTTTTTTTTCTATCAAAACAACTGGTGCCAGAAAGTGCCAGTGATTTGTTATTTACTTCTATTAAAAAATCTCAAGTCTTCCAGTACTTATCACCTGCTGTATGTCCTGCAGGAAGTGATGTATTCTTTCCAGTCTGAAACAGTGCTCTCTGCTGCCACCTCTGTCCATGTCAGAAACTGTCCAGTGCAGTAGCAAACCCCATAGAAAACCCTCTCCTGCTTTCCAGACTGTCAAAAATACACCACTTCCTGCAAGGCATTCAGTAGCTAATAAGTACTGAAAGACTTGAGATTTTTTAACAGAAGTAAATTACAAATATCTCATACTTTCTGTCACCAGTTGATTTGAAAGAAAAAAAAAATGGTGAACAACCCCTTTAAGTAAAATATCACTTCTTAATGCCGAATCCGCATTGTCAAAAATTAAATGGGGCTCATCCACATTCAGATCCAAAGGATTTGGTACAAATCCTCAGATTTCTGCTGCAGATTTTTTTTTTTCCGAATCTGCAATGTATTTTTAAAACATTCTGTGGGGTGAACAAGGCCTTATAGTTCCCAGTGTGTTTAATGCTATATACAGGGTTAGGGTACTGAACGGATTCATTGCCCTGTATAATATCCGCAGCATTTCTGGATGCCGCCGTGTACGCCGCCCCTGGTAGGTTTGGAAAGCGGCAGCATATCAGCGAGATAAAGTGAAAGTCATGCAGGACATTTAGAGAAGATGTTTGATTTGTCTTCCATCAGGCCAGACAGACAGCCAGATCTTCGTTACCTTAATAAAAAACCCAGTTAATACCTGAAGGCTGCGTGGCTCCCGCCGCAAAACACTTTGCCGCTGACATGAATGATATCGGTGATTTCTTATCCTTCTCATCTCAGATATGAATCCAAGGGCTGTAAACTAATAGCGGGTGGAAGATGTTATTTCAGCCGAGCAAAGCGCCGCCAGTGGATTGTTTTCTGGATCCTGTAGGGAAAGTGTAAAAGTCTCATGTCCGGGCGGCGGATGGAGACGCTGACGCTGTCATTTTAGGCTGAAAGGTAAAGAAGAAGAAAGGTTACCAGTTTATTAAAGTTTATTTAACGCCAAGAAGTTACACGTGATAATAATGGCGGAGATTTATCAAACATGGTGTAAAGTGAAACTGGCTCAGTCGCCCCTAGCAACCAATCAGATTCCACCTTTCATTCCTCACAGACTCTTTGGAAAATGAAAGGTGGAATCTGATTGGTTGCTAGGGGCAACTGAGCCAGTTTCACTTTACACCATGTTTGATAAATCTCCCCCAATGTGTATATAATCGGTGTATTATGTCACAAAAAAGAGGTTCTTCAGCAGCAGCAGTGTATATTATACAATTATGTGCCCCAAGCTTCTACAGCGTTTCACAATACATTAAAGGGGTATTCTGCTCCAACATAACTTTTGATATGTTGCTACCCATGGTGAGACTAACAATTCCTTCCATACTTGTTATTATCTTTGCAGTCTCCTTCCCCCAGTTCTGAGCTGCTGCTTTCTGCTAAAGACTACTTCTGGGCCATTCAAAGCCCTCTCTTAAGTCTCCTCATTCTTCTGACCAATCCTTTGCCCAGCTCCCTAAGGCTGATTTCTACCAAATCAGGGCACCACTTGAACTCTATAAGTAGAGGTGGAGGAGCCATGTGCTCAGATTCAGTTCAGACTAGTTCTGGTTTCAGTGTAAACAAAGTAAAATATTCTGAGGGTGTTCTTTTCAGGGCCTGGCCCTGAGGCCAGTGCCTGAAGCAGTTAGTGTTTGCTGTGTTCCTGTTTCCTCCTTCATCAAAACTTCTTAAAAGGGAACTCGCTGGCAAACTAAACCTCAATCTCCAAAGCCACCTTGTGAAAGCAGTCATTGAAAATGTACTGTACTGTGACTTTAAGAGGCTGCCAAGTATAAGCTACTGTTTTACAGTTATCCCAGAGTCTGTGTGTTCTTACCTTGCACCATCACACCACAGAGGGAATACTAGGGACACCTTTAATGGGCGAGTGTTAGGACCTGTGGAGAACTACTAACACTCGTGACAAGCCACGTGACAAGCACAAGAGCGGTACAGTGACACCTAAATCTGTATACACCACCTTGTACCCCTGGGTCACCACAGGGGCACAGTGATTGCAGCAGTAGAGGGTGGGATATATACTGTAACCTGACCCCTACCTAAGTTGTGTTCTGGGGAGAGGGGTACCGTTTGGGTTTTGACCAGCTACAGGAATATTCCAACCACCTGCCCGGTTATAGTGCGTTTAAGTATGGGGAGGGTGGTGACTTGTTTTGGGTTTTTTTTTGTCATGGTGGCTGTGGTTGTGAACAGTCCTTGAAATTGGGTGGCATTTAATAGTTTTTGGTGTTTCAAGGGGAAACTAATTGGTTTTGGTTTTAATGATTGCACAATGGTGGTGGAAGGGGTCAGTGTGTCCTCCATACATCATCAAACCAGCAGGGGGCAGTGTGTTCTCCTCACATCATCAAACCAGCAGGGGGCAGTGTATTCTCCTCACATCATCAAACCAGCAGGGGGCAGTGTGTTCTCCTCACATCATCGCACCAGCAGGGGACAGTGTGTTCTCCTCACATCATCACACGAGCACGGGGCAGTGTATCCTCCACATCATCACACCAGCAGGGGGCAGTATGTTCTCCACATCATCACACCAGCAGAGGGCTGTGTGTTGTCCACATCATCACACCAGCATGGGGCAGTGTATCCTCCACATCATCACAACAGCAGGTAGTAGTGTGTTCTCCACATCATCACACTAGCAGGGGGCAGTGTGTTCTCCTCACTTCATCAAACCAGCAGGGGGCAGTGTGTTCTCCTCACTTCATCAAACCAGCAGGGGGCAGTGTGTTCTCCTCACATCATCAAACCAGCAGGGGGCAGTGTGTTCTCCTCACATCATCAAACCAGCAGGGGGCAGTGTGTTCTCCTCACATCATCGCACCAGCAGGGGGCAGTGTGTTCTCCTCACATCATCACACCAGCAGGGGGAAGTGTGTTCTCCTCACATCATCACACCAGCACGGGGCAGTGTATCCTCCACATCATCACACCAGCAGGGGGCAGTATGTTCTCCACATCATCACACCAGCAGAGGGCTGTGTGTTGTCCACATCATCACACCAGCATGGGGCAGTGTATCCTCCACATCATCACACCAGCAGGTAGTAGTGTGTTGTCCACATCATCACACCAACAGGGGGCAGTGTGTTGTCCACATCATCACACCAGCATGGGGCAGTGTATCCTCCACATCATCACGCCAGAAGGGAACAGTGTGTTATCCACATCATCACACCAGCAGGGGGCAGCGTGTCGCTTCACAGCACAAACAGGATAGAAGTGGTCACCATGAGGCTCTATAGATGAACAAGACCATCATCGAATCCCAAACAGAACCTGGATTCATCCCTAAAGACAGTTCCAGTCCACAGCAGTCTAAATTTCACATTCACAACACCACTGCAAATGAGTGTTAATAGGCTCCATAATACCAAATTTCCTTCTGCTAAGCACCTGGAAATAGTCCGGACAGAGAGAGGGGGTGTAATGGAGGCGCCACCTGTGTATGGATGGTGGGCAAGGAAACATTGCTGTTCGAACCCAATAAATTGGTTCTCAGGGTATGCTGGGAGTTGTAGTTTTGCAACAGCTGCCGAGCCACAGGTTATGGACCACTATCCTATTTGGTATATAGGTGATCCTTTATTAACAGAGTACCCCTTTAATGCACACAAAGAACGTCCATCATTTTTTAACAATTACGCCGACAGATGGTGAACAAACCTCCTGAGGTTCTGCTTGCCGCAGATAATTGAAATATCGAGAAATCAGATCCTGTCTGGAGTAGTAACGTCTAACCATTCTGTATCCAACCTCTGGCGAGCGTTGTCAGCTATTGATGGAGACGGGAAGAGTGGAAGTTAATGACACCCTCTGCCGTCTGAGCGACCGGATGAAATGCCAGGGTTTGCTTGTTTGTTATTGGGGAAGGGGCAGCTTATAATTTGCAGGAAGTGTGAAAGTGCCAGGTTTCTTTCTTCGAGGCTTGGTGTGACGTGGGAGGATGTAAGGGCATGGAGAAGCCGGTGATTAAGGAGTCCATGGCCCCCCGGAGGAATGGCGCGCTCCCTGGCTGTAACATTAAAGCGAGGAGGAAACGCTTCTCTGCTGTCACAGTGTGGGTCGAGATGCTGCATGGTGACAATGTAATCACTCTGGTGTAACACAGACCTGCCTTCTCTATTAACTTCAATGTCTTCCAGAGCCAGCGCGTCTTTCCTTCACAGTGCATGAGCTTACAAGACGAAAGTCGCCTCTCGCTGTTAGGAAGAGGAGAGAAATACCGTAAAAATCCACTATATTGCCTGAAGCAGTGACATACAAAGGATATGTTATGTTAAATTTGCTTAATTTACTGCTGTATGGTCAGAGGAGAGCCGAAACATAAAGGCTGCGTATACTTCAGCATTCCTTGTTTATTGTTTGTTTTTTGCTTTTTTTTTTTTTTTGCATCTACTACAGAGGATGAACTTTAATTGAAAAGTCTTTTTCCATTTAGCGTATGAAGCTCCTATGTAGGCCTGTATGATAGATACTGCTCCTATGTAGGCCTATAGGGTAGAGAATACTCCTGTAGGCCTTTATACTGTAATAGATACTGCTCCTATGTAGACCTATAAGATAGAAACTGCTCCTACATAGGCCTATATGATAGGGACTGATCTTATGTAGGTCTATATGCTAGAGACTGCTCCTATATAGGCCTATAGGATAAAGACTACTCTTATTAAGGCCTATTGGGTAGAATATATTCCTATATAGGTTAACTATACATGATAGAGATTGCTCAATCATAGGGGCCTTGTCTAATAATGCATAACTTCTTTCTTTAAGAATTTGTACTCACAGTTTAGAACAGAAGATAAGGACCGCTTTTGCCAGAAGAGCCCACAGAGTGTCAGGTCTGGTAGCACGAGTCCTGGGTTTGGACAACAGCGTGAAGCTAACCTCCAAGGTTCCCCGAGAAGGTTGAGGAGGTTTTAACGGAGTCCGTCAGCTTGCTGGCACTTTGCTCCGATGCAGACAAATCCTTTTGGGACAGATTGTCCTGATTAGGTATAGGAGTGGTTACCCCAGGCGTAGACAAGGTATACCAGCTGACAGTTACCCCACCTGTGGGTTTAGCACTGCATACTGTCTTTCTCAGACAACTCCAACAAAACTAATCTTCTCCCTCCAAACTCCAACTACTAGAAGAACCTTGCAGGGGTCCTGGCCACCAGGCCAGGCCCTGGTGTGAACTTCAGCAGGAACATTACAACTGTCTTGTTCTCTCACCACCAACTACTAGAAAAAGACCCACCCACCAGGAACTAACAAGCTTAAATAGGGGGGATCAGGACTAACCTCCTATTGGTGGGGAAAGTACTAGAAGTAATCAGTGTCTATGTCTGATGGGTGGTGTAGTGTAAGGCACCTAAGTTACTAATTGGTCAGGAAACACAGAACATATAACACACTTAAAGGGGTACTCCAGTGAAATGCTTTTTTCTCAGTAATTGAAACACATTACAAAGTTATATAACTTTGTAATATACTTCAATCACCTATCTGCCCCCCTTCCCTATCCAGGAAGTGACGTAAACTCATTCTTGCCTAATGACTGTTGACCCCAGGCTTTTTTGTGGCAGCCATTTTGTCACAATGACATCATCAAGAGGGAAGCGGGTCTAAGCCCTGTTAGGCCAGCCTCCCTTTGTCAGATGACTGAGGTTGCTCAGCTCTGATTGGCTGAACAAGATGTAAGCCATCTAACAGTTTCACAGTCAGTTAGACATCACAGGAGACAAAGTGTATCATGGGAAAGCCCAAACCAGGAAGTGAAGAAAAAATGAAGACACCAACTAGCGCTTCAGGGACCTGCAAACAGCGGGAAATTCAAATGGAGACGGACTCAGGAGGGATGGTAAGTGTAAAAACTATGTTTATGATTGATTGATTTTTGTTTTGTTTTTATCAGCGCCAGAGTACCCCTTTAAGCCTTTTATACTCTTCAGCTGTGCAAAAGAATAGGGGAGAGTGAGACACCAAGTGGTGAAAGTGCAAACAGCAGCCTTCAGCCCAGAGTGTGACACCTGACATAAGTACCCTGCAGCAGGTGGTATAAAGGCACAGTGGCACACCTGTTCAGGAACATAAGCGTTCTGCACCAGCTCCCATAACTCAGTACTAAAACCATCTTCAAGAAGCTTTAAAGGGTTTTTGTACAGTTCTGTATTCGCCCGTTTCAACCTCCTTACAAGCCTGGTGTGTATGGATTTTATCAGCGAGTTCAGAGTGATGGATCAGCACATGGGAGAAGAGGAGACGAGTCTGATAAGTGGAGAAAGAAGCATTTTTCTGTAATAAGATCTATTACAAAGTTTCTTATCTTCGCTTGTACTATTGATTTATGAAAGATTGTTTGCATTTGAAGTTACACTTATCTATAGCTATTCTGGCAGGATTGATGCTCTATGTCTGAAAGTCAAAGCTCTAACCACTATAGAGATATACAGGATTAAATGGGCACTGTCGTTTCAAACAATTTTGGTGTGATAGCCAATGTAATTCCTAACATATGTCTAAATCACTTCATTAACCAATAATGGCTCCTTACACCAGAAAAACTGTTTACACACAAGGTGTCGCCCTTCCCTGCAATTTGCTGCTGACTGCCTTTTGTCAGGGAAAACCTGTCTCTAGTAACTGCTAGATCAGAGCAGAAAACAGGAAGTGGGACAGAGAATGTGCTATGTGAAAGAGAAAGAGCCTGAGAAAGCCTGAGCTGTGTAACTGCAAGCTTCCTGTTCCAGATAATCCACACTGTTCCTGAAAGGTAAATCAAGGCTTCCATCTCATCTCTCACCACCCATAAAGCTCTTGGCATGTGCCCTTTGTGCAAATACCAGTATGTACTTCTGTATGTACACAGTGCTCCAGTGTGATCTCCCCCACAAAGCTTTTACCACTATAGAGGCATACAGCATTAGGCTATGTTCACACTACGTAAATCTACAGCCGTAGTTCTCGACGCAGAACTACGGCCGTAGTTTTGCAGGGTGGGACATAGCTTTATGTTGAATGGGATCCCGGCCAGAGCGTACACACATCGCATGCGCTTCGGCCGGAATCCTGTGCGTCGCCGGAAAAAACTGACAGGTCAGTTTTCTGCGGCCAGAATTCAGTGAATTCCGGCCGCAGAAAGACCTGTCAGTTCCCACAGTGAAGCAAGCGGCTCCGCTTGTCAGGGAAAGCCTGTCTCTGGTAACAACTAGATCAGGGCAGAAAACAGGAAGTGGGCGCAGGACGGAGTATGGGCTATGTGCAGGAGAGAGTATGAGAAAGCCTGGATTGTGTGACTGCAAGCTGCCTACTCCAGATGAAAGGTAAATCAAGGCTTCCATCTCATCTCTCACCGCCATTTAAGCTCTTGGCATCTGCGCCTTGTGCAAATACCAGTGTACGTACTTCTGTACGCCCACAGTGCCGCAGCGTGATCTCCCTTTCCCTCCTCCCTTTAGTTTCTCAGGAGCAGCATCCATTCGGTGTTTAGTGTAACCCTTTCCATGCTTTGCTGGTATATCATGTTTTTGCTCACAAAACACCTTGTAAATGCAGTACATTAGTAACCCCGTCTCCCCTCTCATGCCATTTAGTACTGTTCTGGGTATATCATCAGCCCAGCATACTACACTTTCTCCAGTACTATGTCATGGCAAAGAATGGAGCACTATTCTTTTATTGGCCAGAGAAGTAAGGTGAAGGAAGTCCTGTGTGTGTACTACAAGCAAACAGCCAAGCTCTGGTCCCATTCCCTTAAATGGTGAGAATGATTATTAGTTTTGCACCATTGAGGGGGCTTTCAGGTGCTCAATAAAAGCGACAAGAGCCTGAATATCACTTTGTCTGTAGGGTCAAACTAACGAAACCTTCAAGGATTTTATTGATAGAGGTGATGTGTGCCGTGTTGTTCCTCTTCTCTTCTTGGATATCTGCTATTTCTCGCAGTCTGATAACACAGCATCACCGCTACATTATTTACTTGCAAAAGTCCAATTGTGAAGCAACATCTCACCTGGAAAACAGAGCCAAGCGCCGCTTCTGAATATACATAGCCCAGAATATTTACATATTTAGAATGTTGCAGGAGGGCGCATATTCACATTACATTACCGGCTCAGATTTACTGATATTTTATTCAGCATGTTTACTGTTCGTGCATGTTTCTCCGCCAGCATGTCTGTGCCTTGCAGGATCTGCTATTCTTTACTCCCCCCCCCCCCCCTCCCCAGCGCCTGCCTCATATACTGACAGACTCGTTCTTTCCTCTATTACTCACCTGGCTGTTTGAGACCATTGAAGATACAGTAGTCGGTAATAGAGTCCCCTAAACACAGGCAGCAACTCTTTCCGATTTCCTGGTGGGCCTAAAATTCCTCACAGTCACACCCCGAACAGTAATTCCCTCTCGTATTAAAGCGAAATGACCTTTTCTATTCGGGTTCCTAAATGCTGTTTCATCTCTATGACCATTTTCGCTATATAGTTTTTGTTTATTTTTCAGATTTTTTTTGTTCTCGTTTTAGAGGATTTGATCAATGTTGGAAACTGGAAGACCGAATGTTTACTATGTGACTTCCTAAAGCTGCAAGATACAGTAAGAAAAAGATTAAAGGGGTTGTTCACTTCAAAGGGGTTGTCTAGCTTACAACAAAATTTTTTTTTATATTTAGCTGCCCAAGGTTGCAGTCCTGACTGTCCCGTCTACAACTCAGAGGCATTTCAACACTGAGGATCTGCCCACTCAGCCAATCACTGTCTGAGGCTCTAGCCCCACCCCCATACGTGATGTCATCATCTCTGACAAACCTCTCCAGCCTACATTACCAACTCCCTGTCATATACACAAATACATATTTATCTTTATCATGCTGTCTTGTGCTGAACAATGCCCCAGGCAGAGGAGCAGACAGTGAATACAGCTGACTTTTGCAGACTTGTGCGGAGATAGTCTGCAATGTTTCGCAGCAGCTCTGGGCGGAGAACCTGGCAGGAGTGCTGTGGGAGGGAAGTGAGAAGGATGGGAGGACTGTGATGGAGAGCTGAGGGAAAGCAATGCATTCTAGAAATAATAATAATAATAATAATAATAATAATAATAATAATAATAATAATAATAATTAGCTCCTTTTACTAATCTTATGCATTCGCCTGAATTTACTATTGAGTATTAAGTTGAAATTTGAGCTGGTTGGGGAGGGGGGGTTCAGGAAACATAGCCGATCCCCCAGACCCTCTAACCCATTGTACAATAGAAGACTGGTTTCTCCTGGTCTCGGCAGATGATCTCGATGTCTGCTGCTAACATGATATTGCCACTAGCAGCGCCGCTCATGAAAGATAATGTGTAACTGAGAATCTTTCACGTTGCATTATACGGTGGGACATCTGGATCACTGACGCCGCTGCCAACTTGGAATACAATGTGAACATCTGACCAGTGCTGGCAGCGGAATAGGTGACCCTGTGTGATCCCTATAAAGATATCTGGCCAGAATGCTATATCATATAAACCTGGCACAGCGGAGGCGCTCCATTATCCTGTGTACTGTAACATCACACACTTCCATGATTTATAGCAGCATGTAAAAAGTTCAGGAGGTTTGGGAGATGATGAGAATATCATACAGTTACAGACCCCGCACCAGAATTACAGGGTCTCCGCTACAGACGTGTGCATTAGACCCCATTCACATTGTGTTTGGACTGTAAACTCAGAGTATATATCAGCATATCAACCAAAGGTGTGTGTGTGCAGGACCATTGAGCTTCAAAAAGCATTTCAGTTTTTTATTCCCTCCCACCCCCACCCCCATATATTGCTAAATGACCAGCACTAGTCCTACAGTGCCAACTGTTTCATCCCAGCACAGCTGCATCCATGCAATTCATTACTGTAACTGGGTCATATGATCACCAGCCTGACCCACAGAAAATCACAGTGTTTAATGTGTCAGAGGAAGTGGTCTACACTGGGTGAGCTAACTTCCTGTGAACCGCATGATGACATCATCACTAGAGATGAGCTATATACAGATGATGAGCTATGAGATGATCCTATACAGATATACAAGTACTATAGTTGGACCCTTGGAAGAGTGTATATGACATAGGTGTTTTCCTGAGGCACAAACATATACCTTGTGCATGTGTGTAGAATAAAACTCTAAGGGTACAAACCCACTTGGCGGGTCTGCAGCGAGTCTCCATGCTGCGTTTTTGCAGCGAGACTCGCTGCAGATCCCGGCCCTATACTTTTAATGGCAGACAAACACGCAGCAGGGATGTACATCCCTGCTGCGAGTTTGTCTGCAGCCCGCCCCATTAACCACCCGGCCGCCGGAGCTGATACTTCACCTGATCCCGGCTCCGGCGGTTCCCGATGTCTTCAGCAAGCCGGAGCGGGGACCAGGTAAAGTATATGCTCCAGCCAGCCGCCCGCAGCCCCGGCCGCCCGATCGCCCCCCCGCAGCCCCGGCCGCCCGATCGCCCCCCCCCCGCAGCCCCGATCGCACACACGCCCCCCCGCAGCCCCGATCGCACACACGCCCCCGCCCGCAGCCCCGATCGCACACACGCCCCCCCGCAGCCCCGATCGCACACACGCCCCCCCGCAGCCCCGATCGCACACACGCCCCCCCCCGCAGCCCCGATCGCACACACGCCTCCCCGCAGCCCCGGCCGCTCGATCGGGGGGGGGCGTGCGATCGGTGCTGCGGGGGGGCGTGCGATCGGGCGGCCGGGGCTGCGGGGCTGCGGGGGGGCGATCGGGCGGCCGGGGCTGCGGGGGGGGGGGGGCGATCGGGCGGCCGGGGCTGCGGGCGGCTGGCTGGAGCATATACTTCACCTGGTCCCCGCTCCGGCTTGCTGAAGACATCGGGAACCGCCGGAGCCGGGATCAGGTGAAGTATCAGCTCCGGCGGCCGGGGGGTTAATGGGGCGGGCTGCAGACAAACTCGCAGCAGGGATGTACATCCCTGCTGCGTGTTTGTCTGCCATTAAAAGTATAGGGCCGGGATCTGCAGCGAGTCTCGCTGCAAAAACGCAGCATGGAGACTCGCTGCAGATCCGGCAAGTGGGTTTGTAACCTAAAAACTATTGCTGGACCTCCACTGGCCTCCAATGACTACTGCTGCTCCTTCTCTGCATTTGTGACCTTTTTCCTGCATAGACCCTGTAATGGTGAGTTTCCTGCATAGACCCTGTAATGGTGAGTTTCCTGCATAGACCCTGTAATGGTGAGTTTCCTGCATAGACCCTGTAATGGTCAATTTCCTGCATAGACCCTGTAATGGTGAATATTGAAGTCTAAAAAAAAAATGACTTTGAGATATCGAAAAGATAACGATGTTACTGACATGTAGAGCCCTAAATTCCACCAAATACACTACCCCCGTTTCATATAGATGCTTTAAACTATGAAATCCGAAGAAATCCGAAATTCGGTCGAACCAAACTTTTCAAAAAAAATCCGGAAGTTCGGAACAAACTTTTGAAAAGTTCGCTCATCTCTAATCATCACCTATCAGATCCCTTCTGAGGCTCCTGCTGCAGCAAGACACAAGATAATGAGGAGGAGGATCTACCCACCTCACCCCAGGCTCCAGGAGAGGAGCACATGGTAATGTCACTCCTGCGCCCTTCACCAGAGCAGAGAGCGAAGAAAAGAGAGCTGCGCAGAATATGGGGGGTTAGGCAAGCATGGTGGGGCCATCTGGCTAGTGGAGGGGCCTGACTACTGTAGATCCTACCTAAAGGGGGGACCTGGTTACTGGGTATACTATCTACAGGGCCCTGGCTATTGGGATTATTACTTACAGGGGAACCGGCCACTGGTGGTACAACCTACAGAGGGTGACTTAGATAATGAAGGAAATTAGCTAAAGGGGGACCTGCTACCAAGAGGGAGTACATGGCTAATGGGGGAAATTACATATCGGAGGCCCTACTTCACTACGGGAACTACCTACAGGGGGCACCTACCTAATAAGGAAGACTAGCCACTGGAAACCTAACTAGTGGGGGAAATAATCTTCCCTATTTCCGGTGTATAGGGCGACTGGGTGTATAAGACGACCCCTGACTCTTAAGAATGTCAGGGGTTCGCCTTATACGCCAGAAAATGTTAACCCCTGCCTGACCGCAGCCCTGCCTGACGTACACTACCTGCGCCGGAGATCGCCAAACCTCTCCCAGGCAGCCGAGCGTCTCATCGTAGACACTCGGCTGCCGGGAGAGCTTCAGGAACTTCCGGCGCCTCTCTCATTCTCCTGAATCTCTCCCGGCAGCCTCTCCGATGAGACATTCCACTGCCCGGGAGAAGTTTGGAAATCTCTGTCTCTGGCGCAGGAAGTGTGCGTCACAATGCCTGTGCCTGGAACGGTACAGGAGGCGCGCAGAGGCTGGGAATGGGTCCCAGGTGAGTTACATGTTTGTTTTTTTTATAGAGGTCGCCCCATACGGTGGGGATGGGGCCATTTTTGAGCCCCCCCCACACCATATGGGGCGATCTTACCTGGCGTATAATACGACCCCCAACCTCTAAGAAGATTTTTCAGGGTTAAAAAGTCGTCTTAAACGCCGTAAAATACAGTACTTGGTGCACATGTCTATCTACTGGGGCAATCTACCTAATGTTTATGCGCCATACTGCAAATTTCCTCATTGGCTAAAACTACTTGCTGTTAGGAGTATCTTTCCTCTGAGGACACGGCTTATCCCCAGATTTCTTAGTCGGGTGAGATTAAGGGGTGGGGTGCCCCTTATTTCCTATGGTACGTGCTCCTTTATATCAACTGTATTATGTATTTCTACACAAGATGTAATTGCACGGTTGAGGATCTATTCAGCGTGAAAGCTTTTTAAGTTTTGCAGAAATCGGATTGGGTTTGTGCTCTGTGTGACACGGCTGGAGTCTGCGGGAAGCTGGGATTTAGGGCTCTCCGGTGCATACAGCATATGCTGCTTTTACAAGGCGAAGGGTTCGGGGAGGCCTGGCAGCAGATTTGCCTACGCAGTACAGTCTTCTGGCTCTCTGTCAGTGAGCGGCTTCATGCAATAATTACACAGTATTTTAATGAAACACATTCATCTTGATGAAATTAAACAAGAAAACAAAGAACGCCCCATCAGACTCATTCCTGGACGGCTCCATCAGCAAATGTTACACTGCTGCAATATTCACATATGAGGAATAATCATCATTTGTTCTATGGAAGATGCAATCCCACCATCCCGAGAGCTGACGGTATAAAGTTGTACATGTAAGTGGAGGGGGGTGTTAATGTATACAGCAGTATCATATCAAACTATTGTACAGTGACTCTACTCATCCACATTATACTCGCCCCCATCACTATGCAGTACTTATGCTGAAAAGCTTATAGGATAATACCTGTTTATATGGAAATCAGGTTCTTAAAGACCCACATCATCACACCAGTAAGCGCACTGTGTCCTCCCGCCATCATCACACCAGCAGGGGGCAGTGTGTCCGCTATATCATAAAACCAGCAGGGGACAGTGTGTTCTCCACACATCATGACAGCAGCAGGGGGCAGTGTGTCCTCCATATCATTAAACCAGCAGGGGGCAGTGTGTCCTCCATATCATTAAACCAGCAGGGGGCAGTGTGTCCACCTTCCATCATCACACCAGCAGGGGGCAGTGTGCCGTCCATATCATTAAACCAGCAGGGGGCAGTGTGTCCTTCCCACATCATCACACCAGTAAGGGGCAGTATGCTGTTCACACATCATCATGTGGCAGGCTATTTGGGAGTTGGTGATGGTTATGAGCTCAGCCAGTGATGTTAGTTGTCGCCAGTGCTAGTCCAGCACATAGGTCGGTAACCTTTCAGGTTGTTTTGGGTCCCTTGGGCTTTTGTCATGGCAACCCTGAGTGGCAGCTGACCCACCCGGATTGTCGGTACCGCCACCCACAGAAGGGGCGGAAAAATAACCCAAGGTGTGCGGTAGTGTGTGTATAGGTGCAGAGAGAAGAGGAGTCCCATGCGTTTATATAAAAATATAACAACTTTACTGTAAGGCTTTGCAGTTTCACTGTACACGTTTCACAGAGAATAATCTTGATACAGACTTTAGTGCTGAAATTAGTGCTTGAGGTAGGTGCTTGAGAGAAGTTGGAGAAGTAGTTGTAGTAGTGCTGGCAAAGAGCAGAGAGTAGAGTAGAGGAGTTTGCCAGAGGAGCCCCAATCCAATGTAGCCTTGTACCCTGCCGGAACCTGTGGTAGATATCTTTAGTGAAGTGATACTGGTACTTACGTTTAGACAATGTCTGACCGCCTTCTGCCCTCTGGTATGGTAGAACCCGTCCCAGTGCGATAGTACGAGCCCCAGCCATGGTTACCTGGGTGTAGCTAGGTGTCCAAGGTGTCCCAGTTACCTGCACGGTGTGGTAGGATACGTAGACTTTTGTATACTGGTAGCTTTGTCCTACTGAAGTCAGTTCCTCTTGCTTCAGAATACTGCCCTGCACTTTTCAGACATGTTCCTGGCATGGGCTAGGGTGTTCCTTGGTCAATACTCTCCCTTGTTGGTGCTTAGCACTGCATAGTGAAAGTGGTAGTGTTTTTAGAAGAAGAGTTGGTCTCTAGCTGCATCTGCTCACTCGGGTAGCTAGACTCAATTGACTTGTCTCACTTCCTCCCTCATGGATTTAACGCCTTCTACAGAGGCTGAGCAAGAGAGCAAGGATAGGATCGGTTGAGAAAGAAAGAGCACCTCCTAGTTGTCAGCATGGTAAAAACAACTTAACCCATAACTCCCTTCAGCTGTGCATAGAAGAACATATGGCCAAAAGAGACACTGACACCTAGTGGGGAAACTGTAAAATACTTCATCCACCTCTGGTTCTAAACCTGATAACTTTTTGACAGGTGCAAAGAAACACTAACAGTGGGACTCCACAATCAGACCAGCAGGAGATAGTGTGTCCTCCACTTCATCACACCAGCAGGGGGCAGTTTGTCCTCCTCATCATCACACCAGCAGGGGGCAGTTTGTCCTCCTCATCATCACAATAGCAGGAGGCAGTGGTTCTCCCCTCATCATCACACCAGCAGGTAGAAGCGTGTCCTGCTCACATCATCACACCAGCAGGGGCAATGCTGCAAAATGTCTTTGAGTGCAGTGTTGAGGTATTTCTAGCAGTCACCTATCTGTCGCCAAGAAGTACACTACCCAAAAGTAGCATCTGGGGGCTTTTTTATAGTTATTGTTCTGAGAGCGGTAAGCCAGCACTAGAGCAGTATGGCATACCCCTTGCCCTCCTGTTTTGGGCTCTATTACATGATAAGTAATTCACCTCTGGCAGACCCACATTATTTTACAGAGATCTATTAATAATTGTATAATAGAAAGTCAGATGCTGCCTTGAGAATATTAGGATAAGAAGCGGGTAATGACGGGGCCTGCAGGTATACGCTTGCCTCCCGTACCTCCTGAATTCTCCTGTTTTACATGCTGCTGGTACAATAATGGAGTCACAGGGAAATTGTGCTGACATTAGAATGGATTGCATTAAAATTGCGGTTGTGATCTCAGCCTTTTTATTATGTTGTGTATAATTCTGTCATAAAACTGAAGGTGTACAAATTATTCAGCACATGAAGCATGTAAGAGCGGAATCAAATCACCGTTACCGTGGGCTGAGATCCACCGCCGTCGCTTCGGCAAATACAATGCATATTCTGCCATTCATTACATTTCATGGTTCCTGCTGATCACTATGCGCTGTGAAATGTCAGGCTCCGTTCCACCGCGGTTACTGCATACACATAGGTTTATTAGAATCACTTACCTGTGCAGAATCAATGTTTATTTCACCCCCCTGGAGCTGCACTTTACTGAATTATGTAGAGTGTTTGAGTTCTCGGCGCTTAGCAACCATTTTGGTTCCTGTTTGGGTGACCACCATCTCAGTTCATTTACTGACGTAGTCTTGGAAGGTGCAGGATCTTCAGTACCAACAATGGACAATAGCGGGATGTAATAATGTTTATTGAAGTTGTAGGAATGAGTGCAAGAGTAAAAAGCGCCTTAAAGGTCCAGTCTCTTACATCAAGGCAACACTTAAAGGAGAAGTCCGAGCCCGTAGTTTTTTTTTTCAAAAGAGCTGAGAAGGAGGTGGCTGAACATAACAACATGCACTTACCTCCCTGGCTCCAGCGATGGGGTCCTCTGTTCTCTGCTCTGGTTGCTGGTCCCCCTGGCTGCTTCCTGGTCTGAGTGAGGACGTGTGTGGTGACGTATCAGGCCCACTCAGCCAGTAAGCAGCTGAGGCAGGACTCCGCCTTGGCCGCTGACTGGCTGAGTGGACCTGACACTTGACGAACCCGGTCCCCACTCAGATGAGGAAGTGGCTGGGGGACCTCGAACCAGAGCAAAGGACAGCGGACCCCACGGCCACTGACTGGCTGAGAGGGCCTGACACGTTACAATCCGGACCCTCCTCAGACCAGGAAGTGGCTGGGGGACTGGGAACAAGAGCGGAGAACAGAGGACCCCACGGCCACTGACTGGCCTGACAGGTCACAACCAGCTCCCCACTCAGACCAGGAAGCAGCCCCGGGAACCGGAGCGGAGGACAGAGGACCCCACGACTGCTGACTGGCTGCTTCCTGGTCTGAGTGAGGACGTGTGTGGTGACGTATCAGGCCCACTCAGCCAGTAAGCAGCTGAGGCAGGACTCCGCCTTGGCCGCTGACTGGCTGAGTGGACCTGACACTTGACGACCCCGGTCCCCACTCAGATGAGGAAGTGGCTGGGGGACCTCGAACCAGAGCAAAGGACAGCGGACCCCACGGCCACTGACTGGCTGAGAGGGCCTGACACGTTACAATCCGGACCCTCCTCAGACCAGGAAGTGGCTGGGGGACTGGGAACAAGAGCGGAGAACAGAGGACCCCACGGCCACTGACTGGCCTGACAGGTCACAACCAGCTCCCCACTCAGACCAGGAAGCAGCCCCGGGAACCGGAGCGGAGGACAGAGGACCCCACGACTGCTGACTGGCTGAGTGGGCCTGACACTTCATGACCTGGTCCCCTCTCAGACCAGGAAGCAGCTGGGGGAATGGGAAGAAGAGAACAGAGAACCCCAGCACTGGAGCCCGGACTTCTCCTTTAAAAGTACTGTGAAGCTTTCTAACTGCCTCTGTACAGCAACAACTCACTGTCAGCACCATCATAGACCACATGTCCTTGGATTCCAGGCCCAAGAATCCTCAAGACTCTTCTCATCAGTCATGGAAATAAGAGGTTTTACTCATACAAGTATTGGGCCTGTTTAACAGGCAAATCTAGTTGCCAATGGGGTTATTTCTCAAAGCTGTAAAAGTTTCGGATTCAATGACTATGTTCTTCGAATAAATGGAGACCACTGTATTCTTCTTCATTTCGACCTCAGTGCATTTATGTGCAATAGGGTGTATGATGGAGATTATCAAACAATAGTTACTTCAGGGGTCACTCCTGACCATTTGCCTCCATGGGGCCCAGATATTTCTAATACATTCATGTCTCTGGGGGATACCACCTATCCGTAAGACACAGGCAGTCTGATCCTAAAGACCTGCTCCACTCCATTCCTGCAGCCACCTCTTCCCATGATATTCAGGTCCAGAATTATAAAACAATCAGATTCCGCACAGCTACATCAACCCAATTTATCTATTGGTTCACAGACTGGAGAAGCTCACATTGATGGGCTCATTCATCGCCATCAATAACAGCACAGAACAGTCTTGGCGATCTGAACCCATATAATGAACTATTCATAGAACATTAAAACATGAAAAAAAAGTCAAGGTTTTTCTACGAGGAGATTTCTTCACAACTGGATGCCTCATGCAGACGAGAAGAAGTAAAATATTCATTGGTGGAAAGGTTAACACTGAGCTGTAGGCGATTCTTTCTACAAGTCTCCGCTATGGAGTTATCGTCTGGAAGATGGACATGTAAAAAGGCTTATACCATTACAGTAATCATAATCAGTATTCATTTCAGTGTTTTATATAACAATATCCTATGTAGATGTTGCTGACCATCAATGCTCTACTGCTATAGGGCCCAGGAGGTGCAGGGGGTCTAGAACTGTTCTGCATCTTCTTTAAAGGCCAAAGACCTCCAAAAGTCCCTCCATAGAATGACAAAAGGAGGACATATTGATCTTGTTTTGGTTCCTTCTTAAGTGGTTGTATACATTAGATAAGTGTTGGCCAAGCCGACCAATTTTTAGTAAAGATGACCAACCCCAATGGTTAATATAAGGAGAAATAGAAGATGGACTTATGCTCAATGCTTTGTTCTCATGAATTGAAGATATCAAGGCTGTGGAAGGCTCCCGGCTTCTTCTTTGATACTCGACCTTGGATATAGACGCATATTCAGCCATCAAGAGCGTCATGAAAAATTTCTATCCAAATGTTGTAGATTGCACTTAAAGGGGAAAAAATATTTATAGCCTCTTTTCCATCAATATGAGATCAGTTCTCAGCCGTTCTCCAATCAGCAGCTTGAAGGACCACAACCTCTTCAATGTGGACTTGCATGTGTGCTTCCAGAGTTTAACATCGGGAAAGAGAGGGCACAAAGCAGGGCGTAGCCTAGTGTGTGCCCGGCATTACTGGGTTTAGCTAGGATAGGCGGCAGCGACAGGGTTAATAGGTAAAGGAAGGATAGACTGGGATGTAACAGACAGGTCAGTGAAGGGCAGGGGGCAGCGAGGGTAGTGATTGGATAGAATCACGTACTGGGGCTGTAACAAGGGCCCATAGGTAAGAGGGGGGTTAAGAGCAGTTCCCGCCAGACCAGCAACAGCCCATCCACCCATATTACAGCAGCTGTGACTACTTTGGTGCCCAAGTGAGGGACTTTTGTTCTTCCTTTGTCATGACCCTGTGGTAGGGAGGTCTCGCAGGGCACTTCAGACTCTGGTCTTTAAAAAGGGGGTCCATAAAAGGAGGGTACCCCATCATTTTGAGAGAAGAATTTAGTTGTTCTCGGTGGGATAGGTCCCAGGAATCGGTGGTGTTGCAGTAAGATATGACTGGTTGGCATCTTCCAAGTTGGTGCGGCAGGGGGATAAGTTGGGTTCGGTACTGGTGGATGGCGCTGGGCCGGAACTCCTTAGATTTTGCACTGATATTATTAATGCAAGTTATTTGTTACCATATTTGTATTTAATAAAGAGTAAGGGGCCTATTCAGCCAATTATCGCTCCATGGAATAAAGACAATGATCAGCCGATGATCGTTTAATCGGCTGATTGTTTACTTCGGTTTAAACCTAAAATAATCGGGCACCGACCGTGCATCGCGCATGGTGCAAGTCTTCTCCTGCGCTTCTTCATCCTCCCAGCTGCTGCGCGGGGAATGGGAGGAAGAAAGAGCGCAGGAGAAGACCTTAGCTAAATGAATATCGGACCGTGTAATAGGCCCAGTAAATGAGCGCCAATCTAGCAGATCGGCGCACATTTACATTATTGATCGGGCCCCCATTGGCCCGTAGAAGAGGACCCTAAGGCTGTTATGGTCATCTATTCTAATATTAACCTGAGTGCTCCTCTGGGAGGAAAAGGTGGGAGGTGTGGGTTGGAGAAGAGGAGGACATGGTGGGGGTAGATACCTGTGGGGGGGGGGTCATATCTAAAGAAAACTCAGCAATACCCATAGTCAAGCGATAAGTGAAGATAGGAAGTCATACCGAAGTCCCTGACTCATTAACCTTACTGTAACATAATACAGAGAGCCACCAGGATCATGTAAAGAATCATGTCATGTCTATTTAATTCGCAAATGGATCTGTCACTTCCTTCCACCTCGCAGACATTGTAAGTTCAGGCATGAAAAATCCAAGAGTTAACAAGTGGCCTGAAACCCAATAATTGTAACAGACGAGAGCGGATTGCAGAGCAGCTTAATAATAGATATGTCAATCTCCCAACAACCTGTTTAGACTGCAGAGATTTCCTTATAAATCATCAAGCGAGCCGGTGAAGTAGAGCGGCAAATCCTAGAGAAAAGTCCTCAGCCATGCTAATACGCGGGATCCCATCATTACCTGGGATATTAAGGAATCGGCTGCCGAAAATTGAGTTTAGCCATTGGTTACGTGTGGGAAGGGAGAAGGTAGGACTCCAATTGACCCGGTGCCTGAGAATTTTAGTAATTTCATTAAGTCGCGAGTCTGAACAGTCACCAATGCCCCGAATTAAATTAAAAGTTCCTGGATAAGTCTCCCAACCATTTCGCAAGTGCCGAGCTCAAGGTTCCTGTGTTATTTTGGAGGATTGCTTTCCTGTTTTATTTCTTTCTACCTGCAGCAACATTGGGTCCTATCTCTAGTTTCCAGTACTTAAATGCCCCCAGGACTTACAGCAGAGCTGAGCAGTATGACAATGAGGCAGTTACAATAAAAAGCAAGTATTAAAGGGGTACTCCGGAGAAAAAATAAATAATTAACTGGTGTCATAAAGTTATATAGAGTTATACATTACTTCTACAGATGAGGGAACTGGGTTCGGGTTCGAGTCGATCCGAACCCGAACGTTCGGAATTTGATTAGCGGCGGCTGCTGAAGTTGGATAAAGCTCTAAGGTTGTCTGGAAAACATGGATACAGCCAATGACTATATCCATGATTTCCACATAGCCTTAGGGCTTTATCCAACTTCAGCAGCCACCGCTAATCAAATGCAGAAAGTTCGGGTTCGGATCGACTCGAGCATGCTCCAGGTTCGCTCATCTCTAATAACTTCTAATGAAAAATCTCGAGTCTTGCAGTACTTATAAGTTGCTGTATGCCCTGCAGGAAGTGGTATAATCTTTCCAATCTGACACTGTGCTCTCGGCTGCCACCTCTGTCCATGTCAGGAAGAAAACACTACTTCCTTTACATCATACAGTAGCTTTGGCTAGACTGTGCTCTGTTGGTGGGGAGGGGGGGGGGGGGGATCTTCTACCTGTCTTCACTATTGCCACTCAGCCAATCAGTGGCTGCAGCAGTGTCCCGCCTCAGCCACTGATTGGCTGAGTGGCAAAAGTGAAGACAGGACTGTTTAGTGATGGCCCTGGTACTACTCCCCCTCCATCTGCTCATACTATGAGCAAATGATGGGAGGAGTAGTACTGTGTATCTGTGTCCAGCACAGAGGGAGGGGCGGAGGTAATTAGATGCATAGGCACCTCTCTCCCTGCTTGGTGCCCTCCAAATGTATTCATTGAATACATTTATGGGATACTTTGGGGAGCAAGGACACTATTGGTATTCAATCAAAACGTACTGTACATAGCATTTTTACATACACATCAATTAATTTCATAGAGTGTCCAGCAGGGGGCGCACTATATATATAGAAGTCAACAGTACTCATTGACTTCAATATATAGTGCGCCCCCTGCTGGACACGCCATAGGAATTACACCCTGGTCCGTGACGTCACGGTATTTCAGAGAATTTGAAGTCTCCATGAGCTACTAAATTAAGGGATATAGCAGTATATGTGCATTTCCCATAATTAATGTACATTAGAAATTTGTCTAACTTTCCATAAGTAATAACATATGAAAAAATACTTTTGGCCGGAGTTGTCCTTTAAGCATTGAAAAATACTTGATTCGAATAATGAGCACTGAAATATTTTGGTGCTCGCTCACCTCTAATAATTACACTTTAAAATAGCCTTAGACTAAGCAGTCAAGATCAGCTGATCCAGAGTAATAGATCAGCGTAGCAATTACTCCTAAACCAAAATGAATAGCTGAGATTCTCAATAATCGTGTCATACCGTGTTCGCAGGTGCTATACCGTCTCTCACTACCATCTTGTACGTTCTAAACAAGTTCCCAGCTAGTGAGCTGCCTGTAGTGAGGACGGTGTCATAGAGGAGCCGGCACGTTGATGGAACGTCCCCATGCTCGCTCTATAATGCGGCTCGTTGTCCATGGACCGGTATAGTAATACAGTGCAACGATAAGAACAAACCTACCTGACGCTTCCAGACCACAATGGTTCTGTTGTGATAGGAAGAACATCAAGCACATTCCCACTAATATACCGCTGAATAGAGATTGATCTTTACAATAGATGTCAAACATTTCCGTCTGGCTGCCTTGTGGAGTGTTTTATGTATACACGGCTGATGTCATTTGTGTACTGTAAATGTGTCTCCGCTTTGATTGAAACATGTAATAAGCAGGTAGCTGGAATAGCACAGGCGTCTTCTGCAGAGGAGGCTATTGTGTCGTCTACCATATTAGGCGTTCTTCTTCCAGCTTGTGTGTCCCACAAAGAAGATATAACGATATCTGTGCGCACTTCATTACAGCCTAGAGGCTTCAGGGGACATCCAGCACGGGCAGGTAGAGTCTAAAAGAAATAAGGTGAAGCACCCCCTCGGTAGTATGGAGGTCGTACGGCCGGTCACTTGCTAGGTGGTGGAGTGTGACGCCAGCTCTATGGTGGTTGGTCAAGATGTAGCCGGACCTTAGGGTGTTATGTTGTGACGTCAGTGCCGCTTGGGCTCACAGGTATGGTGGCACGCCTGCTTTTATTTTAAAGGGCCGGTAACACCTTGTTCCCCTGTGGTCAGTGACCTGACGGGCTATCGCTGGGTCGCTTGGGTTGTTATTACGGTGGTCCGGAGTGGAGTAGTGACCCGCCTGGACTATAGGCACTGCCACCCACAGAAAGAGGAAATGTCCCAAGGATTGTGTGTGTATACTGTGTTGGTGCGGGACGAAGGTTCACAGAGTCTCTTTACCATAAATAAAATCTGGTTTACTCTGAAGATACTTGTACGCAGCAGAACATAAAACTTTGCATTGACAGAATACTTTACACTTGATAAGACACTTAATAGTTCAGGATCCAGATCTGTGATGAAAGTATAGGAGGTAGTACAGTCGTGCTGACTGGGTTGCGTGTTGAGAGGTATAAAGAAGAATCAGAGGAGCAGAGAGGAGGATATTGTGAGATTCCCAACCCAAGTAGTAATGTGCTCTGCTGGGATGTTGGAGCTAGAAAATAGAAGAAGACTTAAGAGAGAATACTTATGCCCGTGCATCGACTCTTGTTGGAATGAACCACCTATTGCCCTACCAGTGTCGGGGGACCTGTCCTAGTGGGTGACACAAGCCCCAGACCTTGTTACCAGGGATGAGCAGAATGCTGAGGGTTCCCTGCTGACAACCGCGCTGCGAGATAGAGTTCATAGGCTCCTAGCAACTTTGCTCTGTCCGAATTAGTTCCTAGCTTTATGCTTTTGTGGATACTGTCCTGCACTGTGACTCTATTAGTCCACGGCGTGGGTTGAGATTATCTCTGACTTGTCCTCTCTAAGGAAGGGTCTAACACTGCATAGTGTTGAGTAAAGTTACTTGGAAAGAAACTGTTAGCAGTGTCCTGTCTTGCTTCCTCACTACACAGGAACCTAACTAAGACTGCACTCTTCCTCTACCCACGTGACTTCTATCTACAGCATATCTAAAGTGTGCTGTGAATGGGTGAAGAGTGCATACAGAAGAAGTAAAGAAGGAGATGATAGGACAGAAGAAGAAGATACTCTCATTGCTCCACAGATCCATGTGACATATAAGCAAACAATAACCCTTTCCATACTTCAGCTGTGCAGCAACTAAGTACACATACTTACAATAGCGACACCTTGTGGTGAAACTTTATCACTACTACATCACCACTTACTTACAATAAGTACAGGCTTTTGCGAAGGGTTTAACTACGAGCAACACCAGTGGTGGGACACCACAGAAAGAGAGATCGAACTGAGTGCTGTAACCATCAGGATTGCTGTGCCAATGAAGGTGATATAGTGTTATGTAAATGTGATGAATATGTATTGCTTTGGCCTGTAAATGCTGCATGCGGGGCAGAGTCTCTTCTATAATAGAGAATATGTACAGGAAACCTGTATAATATGCAGAGCAGTAGACCAATACGAAGCAAATCTCATACATATATATACTACGGCCAGATACACAGATTAGTGTAAATGTCAGCATCCCCTGGAGATTTACTCGTATGGAGGCTGCCAGGGAATCTTGGAAATCATTGTAGCACTTTGGCTCTTGCTGACTCAGCTTCTCTGACTATATTCTAGCAACTGGCAGGAATCACTGTGGTTCTATCTCCAGCAACTGGATACTGATGGTAAAGCCATATGATCTGCTGTCACTGTGTGCTATGAGACAGCTGAATGGCCGCCCCATGAAATGTAGAGGATTGTCTCAAATTAGGACTTTTAAAGGGGTACTCCGATTGAAAATATTTTCCTTTCAAATCAACTGGTTTCAGAAAGTTATATAGATTTGTAAGTTACATCTATTTAAAAATGTAAAGTCTTCCTATACCTACCAGCTGCTGTATGTCCTGCAGGAAGTGGTGTGTTCTTTCCAGTCTGACACAGTGCTCTTTGCTGCCACCTCTGTCCATGTCAGGAACTGTCCAGAGCAGGAAAGGTTTTCTATAAGGATTTGCTGCTGCTTTGGACAGTTTCTGACATAGGCAGAGGTGACGGAGGTGACTGGAAAAATTTCCTGCAGGACATAGAGCAGCTGATAACTATGGTAAGACTTGAGATTTAGAATTTTAAATAGAAATAATTTACCAAACAATATAACTTTCTGAAACCAGTTGATTTGGAAAAATAAATAAAATCACCGGAGTACCCCTTTAAGGTATGGGGAGGGGTAATCCATAGCCCCACAGCTCAGGTGCAGGCTTATCGCTCCCAAAACAAAATGGGCCAGGCATCAAAAATCCAGTGTGCCGACTCCTGTCCACCAACACCATCTGTCAGTAAGAGTTGGAAGGCCCCCATACACCTTATACTGGCAGCAGGTTTGGCTGACTTTACTATGACAGCACCTTTTACACTTTGCCTAATAAGGTATACAGGAAGAGGTTAGAGTTGCTTGTGATGCTTTAACTTTAACTTTCTTTTTTGTGATGTTTTAACTTTTTTCATTAAGTATGTTGAAGAAATATACATTTTGGTGCAGCTAATTCTAGATTCTTGTCACCTTGACAGATTTCCACAGATGGTTCCTCTTCCTTTTGGATGAGATTCTGGTTTGGTTCACAATCTCTAGTCATATTTCTGGGCTCTTTTCTGGGTCAGACCTTTGGGTCTTCGCACCACCTAATGTCCTACCAATGTCTGGAGACCCGTCCTAGTGGGTGACACAAGCCCCTGTCCCTGCTGACAACCATGCTGCGAGATAGAGTTCATAGGCTTCTAGCAACTTTGCTCTATCCGGATCAGTTCCTAGCTTTTTGCTGTTATGGATACTGTCCTGCACTGTGACTCTCCAAGTCCACGGTGTGGGTTAAGATTATATCTAACGTGTCCTCTCCTGTGAGGGGTTTAACACTGCATAGTTCTTAGCAAGATTACTTGAAGAGAAAATGTTAGGTGCATCTTGTCTTGCTTTCTCACCATACAGGAGATGACAGACACAGCGGGGGAGCGAGTTGTCAGGTGAGTTTTTTTGTTTGTTTTTTTGCACAGACTGGGGGGAATCTATAAGGGGGATATGTAGGGGGCCATCTATAAGGGGGATACATGGGGGGCCATCTATAAGGGGGATACATGGTGGCATCTATAAGGAGGATACATGGGGGGCCATCTATAAGGGGGATACATGGGGGGCCATCTATAAGGGGGATACATGGGGAGCCATCTATAAGGGGGATACATGGTGGCATCTATAAGGGGGATACATGGTGGGCCATCTATAAGGGGGATACATGGTGGGTCATCTATAAGGGGGATACATAAGGGCCATCTATAAGGGGGGTATATGGGGGGCATTTATAAGGGGATACATGGGGGTCAGCTATAAGGGGGATACATGGGGGGCCATCTGTAAGGGGGATACATTGGGGGCATCTATAAGGGGGATACATGGGGGGTGCATATAGAAGGGGGATTATAGGGGGCCATCTATAAGAGGGGATACATGGGGGGCCATCTATAAGGGGGGATACATGGCAGGACCATCTATAAGGGGGGATACATAGGGCCCATCTATAAGGGGGAAACATTGGGGATAACAAGGGGGGCATCTATAAGGGGGATAACATGGGGGCTATCTATAAGAGGGATAATACGGGGGCCATCTATAAGGGGGATAACATGGGGATATATATATACCAATAGCAGCGCTTGGTTGAGGAAGGGGGGGGGCAAGTTGACCTCTTGCACCAGGGCCCAGGAGACATTAGCTACGCCCCTGGGTGTAACCAATAGCAACACCTGTGGTGGGACACCACACTGTGATTGACCATGAAAGTAAGGGATCCAGGTGTGAGTTCTGCTGGCAACCAGCCCAGCTCTGGTCCCAGAGAGAAAGAAGAGCTGTGCACCATGGAGGACAGCAGAGAGGGCTCCAAACTACCTTGTCAGCACTCTGAAGGGTTAATCTGCAAGCATTTAGGGAAAATCCTTTTTTTTTCGGTGATTTTTAATTCTGCCAGTATAAATTATGTCCTGGTTTTTTTATGCCATTACCGTTCTAATTATTACAGGAATAGTAATATAAAAGTAGTTTTCCTAATTAGAGTATGTTATGTTATTATAGCATATAATAAACACTATAATAAACCATAGAAAGAGCTATTTGAAGCCGGGCCATTTATTTGTGTCTATGGCGCTGTGTAATTAACGCATCTTCTATATATGTGTAATTGTAAATGAAGCCGCTTGTTTACCCTCATCTACTACCAAACAAAAAATTTGCACATAAGAATACAATTATGAACATGCCTGGTGTCTGAAGGAAGTTCCCACAGCAACCAATGGATCTATTATACTCACAATAATCTGTATAAGCCTATGAAGTCGTATTGGTCAGTGATGTAAAGGCTCAGCTGGAGAATCGGCATCAGAACAAAGCATACGATATCCAGGTGTGGCCTTAAAGGGGTACTCCAACAATTTGTTTTTTTTCCTATCAAATCAACTTGTTTTAGAAAGTTATATAAATTTGTAATTTACTTCTACTTACAAATCTCCAGTCTTCCAGTACTTATCAGCTGCTGTGTGTCCTGCAGGAAGTGGTGTATTCTTTCCAGTCTGACACAGTGCTCTCTGCTGCCACCTCTGTCCATCTCAGGAACTGTCCAGAGCAGGAGCAAACCCCCATAGAAAACCTCTTCTGTTCTGGACAGTTCTTGACATAGACAGAGGTGGCAGCAGAGAGCACTGTGTCAGATTGGAAAGAATACACCACTTCCTGCAGGACATACAGCAGCTGATAAGGACTGGAAAATGTAAGATTTTTAAAGAGAAGAAAATTACAAATGTATATAACTTTCTGAAACCAGTTGATTTGAAAGAAAAAGCCCTTTAAATCTTGATATACTAGAAATAGCACCTTTAATTTATACAGGTTTTTTTGGGCTATTTAGGGTTATCAGGCTACAACCATGATGAGCAACTTTAGCCGCTCAGTTTATGCTCTCCCAATGTTTTATTACTGCTAATGACAATCTTCTATGTTTTTATGCATGGTGCCCAAATCAGTATTAGATACCGACCAAATTGGTATCTAATAAATCGAACTTTCTATAGTTTTAGGAAGCAAGTGTGGTGTCTCCTGGTGCTCAGGCCATCAGAGCCAGTGACCAATCATCTACAGATTGCACCACACCCAGACCAGTCCCATCAATGTATCAAGTCAGTGTCGAGACCAGTGATTGGCTGAGCAGGCAGTTCCCGCCATTTCCTGTGTGTCCATATCAGGAACAGGAAGTGGAGACCAGCAGGGAACTGGTAAGCATCAGAAAGTAGTGGGGAATCAGGGAGGTGAGTAAGCCATATAGAAAATATACAACACAACTATAGCAGTGGTCTCTCTGCAGCGGTCAGGGCATGCTGGGAGTTGTAGTTTTATAACGGCTGCAGAGCCCCAGGTCAGAGAGCACTGCCTTAAAGCTATAGCCATGCCCATAACTCATCTGCAGTGTCCATAGGATGGAGTATATAACATAGTAATAACACATTCACGGGACAAACAATAATTCGTCAAATGCGAAAATTGATTTCTTTTTGTTCTCTAAAGTATTGAACGTGGGGAAATTGGATTGTATTTCTTTATACCGCTATTGACTTTTTTGCTATACGGAGGATAAAATATAGTGATAAGACATGAGGGATGGAACAAAGAAAGGAGTCAATTAATGGAGCCGTGTTGAGTGTAAATGGACTATTCTCTAAAGACAAAGCTGCGCTCCACAATGAGGGGTCACGGGGGCCAAGATGTCTTCTGAATCTCAAGTACGCTGCGGTGGGCCCGTGCTACGAGGACGGAATTCACTCCTGTGACAATAGAAGCAAACGTATGGGGCACCATGTAGACTAGTATCAGGCTTGGCAGGAGCAGCTTCTATCTCCCGCTTCTTCAGCTTCGTTCTTAATCACAATTTGTAGACATAAAAGGAATTTTTCTTCATAAAAACCCCTCCCACAAACACTGGCCACACCCCTAAAATGACTGCTGCCCGGAAGTAGGTTCAGTGCCAGCTAACTGCCCTTTGTAAATAGTGCCAACCAAGTGGTCCACATAAATGTAAAAAAAAATTATATATATATATATATATATATATATACACAGTACCAGCTGAGTGTTCTCTTATAAAAGATAACTTATTCATGAACAGTGCTAGTAGAGTGCCCTACATGAACAGTGCCAGCAGAGTGCTCTACATGAACAGTACCAGCATAACCAAGTGCCATACATAACCAGTCAACACAGTGCCCTACATAAACAGTGCCAGCAGCATGCACCACATTAATAATGTAAGGGGGATATATAGACATATAAAGTGCCAGCTGAGTGCTCCCTCATAAACCATTACCAGAAAAGTGCCCAAATAAATAGTGCCAGCAGAGTGACCCACATACACAGTGCCAGCAGAGTGACCCACATACACAGTGCCAGCAGAGTGACCCACATACACAGTGCCAGCACAGTGACCCACATACACAGTGCCAGCAGAGTGACCCACATACATAGTGCCAGCAGAGTGACCCACATACATAGTGCCAGCAGAGTGACCCACATACATAGTGCCAGCAGAGTGACCCACATACATAGTGCCAGCAGAGTACCCATAGTAACAATAGTACCAGCAATGCTCAATAACAACAGTGTCAGCAGAGTGCTCTTAAAAATAATAGTGCCAGTAGAGTGCCCCATAACAAAAAGTGCCAGCAGAGTGCCCCCAATAAACCAATGCAAGCAGAGTGCCCCCTGATAAACAATGCCAGCAGAGTGCCCCCTGATAAACAATAGTAACACTAGAGTACCCCCAATAACACTAGTGCCAGCAGAGTGCCCCTCATAACCATTGCCAGCAAAGTGCAGGGCCAAATCAGGGCACAATCCCCCTGGGTCCTGGTTGGTGGCCATCATATTTTGGAATGGAATTGCCCATCCTGCAGCCATATAGCAGCCATCCTAAACCTAAATTACCATATCCATAAACCCCACCTATATACCCAATTTACATATACATTTTCCCTTTAAATCATATTTATAACATTAACACTTGTCATTTTTTTTTTTTTAAGAAAAATCCAGTCAACAAAGAAAGAGCTGACAAGTAGAGAACGCAGGAGAAAGGGTTTCGCTATGATCAATTTCGGATTGACCCCATGGGTTTGCTTAGATGGTAGAATTCTTTGCACAATTCATCAGGAAATACTGCACCATTTACCGCTGCCAGCTCCTCCAGAAATGATGAACTGGAACATTTTATGAGTCAAAGAAAAACCTCGCCGTTCCATCAGGTCACATGATCCGCGGTCTAAGCCAAAAGCTTCGGTTACCGAAGATCTAGACCAGTCTCTGCCGGTTCCAGTTGCACTTGGATTAACCTATATTACCTCTGTACACAAATTTAAAGGTCATAAAATTGTCACCGTCAGCGCCCGTCACATCGATGGATGAGATCCTGAGGACCGCACTGCTCATTTCTTCTCCTACAACAAGTTTTACTTTCTAAATTATGGGCCCAGCAAGTTCTTTTTTTTTCTTGTACAACAGGGCAGAACAAGGGAGAGATTGGTGGTTACTATGTGCATCTAGGTAGTTTTCTTAAAGGGGTATTCCGGTGAAAATCTTTTACTTTCATATCGACTGGTTTCTTAAAGTTAGATAAATTTGTTATTGACTTCTATTTAAAAATCTCCAGTCTTCAAGGAATTATCCGCTGCTGAATGTCCTGCAGGAAGTGCTGTATTCTTTTAAGTCTGACACAGCGCTCTCTGCTGCCACCTCTGTCCATGTCAGGAACTACTGTCCAGAGTGTGAAGGTGACCATAAAGGTGATGTTACTTTGGGTACAAAAAAATAAAAAATATAATACTTAAAATGGCCTCAGCCCTGTATCTGCTTCTGGAAGAAGGAGAGGAATGCTGGCAGCCGGCCTAGGAGGAGAGCACTTTGAACCTACATCGCAGCCACAATACAGACGCAATATATAAATATATATATAAACAATATATGGTAAGCAACACGTTGTACCAGCCTGAATGCGCAGGACAGGAAGCTGCTGACCATCTGTGGACTGACCTATCAGAGTGTGATGTTAGTGTCTTATGACTTGAAACCCCGCCTATTACTGAAAGTTTATATATTTCATGTGAAACCAAATAAAGCATGAGTGTGCACTCCTGACTCAGCTGAGAGAGGAGGTTATACCGTCTTTTTGCTAGCGCTCAGCTTACCTAATTTGGACAGGAATAGTCACTTGGGAACAAGGTGGATAAAAAGTAAATCTCGCCTTTATTTAAATCTCAAGAGCAGGGAAGGTTTTCCAGTCTAGAGAGCAGGAATTTTTTTCTATGGGGATTTGCTGCTGCTCTGGACAGTTTCTGACATGGACAGAGGTGGCAGCAGAGAGCACTGTGTCAGACTGGAAAGAAAACAACACTTCCTGCAGGACATACAGCAGCTGATAAGTACTGGTAAGACCTGAGATTTTTAAATAGAAGTAAATTACAAATCTATATAACTTTCTGAAATCAGATGATTTGAAAAAAAAGCTATACAGTATATATTTTCACTGGAGTACCCCTTTGAAGGACATGTCCTTATTTTCATTAGAACTCTACATTCCGACATCCCTCTGTTATTCCTCCTGGAAATGCTTGAATAAATTAACTGGATATTACGATGACAGGTTAATCCCTATACAGTCTAGCAGTGTCAGTGTTTAAGGGCATGCCCCATTGGCCAAGTGAAAGGTAACACCCAGTTATCCATTTAGTCATAGATTTCCAGGGGGAACTAAGGAGGAACAACATTGCCGAGAACTCTAAGAACGGATTGTCTACAATTGTATGAAGAGAGATGATCATTTAAAAGTATCAGATTTATAACAATAATGTAAATATTTACTTTTATAAAGAAAAAA
Source organism: Dendropsophus ebraccatus (assembly GCF_027789765.1). Classification (NCBI taxonomy): domain Eukaryota; kingdom Metazoa; phylum Chordata; class Amphibia; order Anura; family Hylidae; genus Dendropsophus; species Dendropsophus ebraccatus. Next base: position 14,858,764 of record NC_091462.1, on the reverse strand, counting down.
TATTTTTAAAAAATATTTTCCAAAACTGCTACAATGACTACAACTCCCAGCATGCCTTGACAACCCTTATCTGGCCCTTTTGCTGCAGTTATTTCTGTACAAGAGCCATGGATTGGCGACCACTGCTCTACATACTGTGAAATTTGAATTTCTTGTAGATGGGAATATGGATTTTGTGCTACAGAAATTTTTCTCTGGTTTTAACAACATGGAAATGGAAATTACTCTGGGAAACCTGTAATTTTTCATATCGAGCTTTCCCCTCGCTGTTTTATAAATAGCCCGTGTCTACTTCCATTTGAATTGTTGGTGAAGTAAAAAAAAAAGAACAGATATGTGGAGAGCAGAGCAAGGATGGCAGCGAATCTGCCCGTAAACAGCAGTGACAACAGTGACACCTATAGGCCACAGAGGAAATGGCAGCAATTGTATAGATAATAAAACATTACAGTGTATCGTAACTCAAATCGTAAAAATGTTCATCGTTGTCATAATTATTCCATGGACATCATCGTTGTTATAATTATTTCATGGACATCAATGTTCCCACTATAGTGACAGCTCAGTGTCTGACAGTTACACACCCTCAAGTATTTGATATCATGACATCATCGATTTTGGGGTAAGCCCTGCTAGCCTGATTGGCGGGCTCAACAAGTCGTGGAAGTGGCGTTCCATCCTCCCGCAACTAAGTTATTATGGTTTATGTCAGATCATGACCACTAGGTGTCTCCCTTCTCTACAATCTACTGTCCACTATATGTTGTTAGGAGAAATGTGTCCCTAGTAACCGCTTCAGCAGAATGAATTACAGGAATTGGGGCTGGGGCTTTGCATCTGTTCTCTGCTGGAGAGTGAGAAGCTGTGTATCTGTATCTGTGGATCCAGGGGATCTGCACTGTCCATACAAGGTAAATCAAGGCTTCTCTCTCATCTTAGCAGCATTTAAAGGGAACCTGTCACCAAGACAATGTTATCTAATATATTGCCATCATGTTATAGAGAAGGAAGAATTGAGTGGATCTTTGTGGGAAAAGATTCTGGATAACTTGTAACATGTTGATTGAAATCCCTGATTATTCTATGTTAAGGAGTCCAGTGGGTGGGGTCACTCAATGGACTGGACTCTTTAGCATGGAAAGTTATAAATTATACTAAATCTTTTCCCATGAAGTTATACATCAATCCGCTCAGCTCTTTCTGCTCTATAACATGATGCCGATAGCTTAGGTAACATTTTCATGGTGACAGGTTCTGTAACCTATTCTTTACTGTCCTATTGCTGTTTCTACCCTTTATTATTATATATTTATATATACATGCCATCTATATAAGTATACTGTATAAATTATCCATTAACATTGTGCCAGCCGGTTCAATGCTTAGGACAATGCTCTTTTTTCCTTTCTGTCCTTCTGTTTCTTGCTTTTCTGCTCACATCGCACCTTGCAAAACCCTGGAGTATCAGTAACCCCTTCTCCTCCCACATTCCAATTTTTTTAGTACTGCACTGTGTAAATCATTATCCCGCGGGAGCCGAGAGCAGTGGAACACTGATCTCATCGATCTATGCAGTATATCTATACTGCATAGATCTCTATGAGAGATCAGTGTAGTAATATTGGAAGTCCCCCAGGGGGAATAACCCTAACCCCAGGGGGAATAACCCTAACCCCAGGGGGAATAATCCTAACCCCAGGGGGACTTCTAGTATGTGTGTAAAAAAAAGAAAAAAAAATGTTTTTAATAAATAATCCCCTCCCCTAAAAAAAAGTTTGAATCACCCCCCTTTTCCCATGTTATAAATAAAAATAAATAAACAAACATGTTTGCTATCGCCGCGTGCGTAATCACCTGAACTATTAATTAATCACATTCCTGATATCGCACGGTAAACGGCATCAGCGCAAAAAAAATCCAAAGTGCAAAATTGAGAGAAAGAGAAAAATTTTAATAAAAAGCGATCAAAAAGTCACATATACACAAACAAGGTACCGATAGAAAGAACACATCATGGCGCAAAAAATGACACCTCACACAGCCCCATAGACCAAAGGATAAAAGCGCTATAAGCCTGGGAATGGAGCAATTTTAAGGAACCTATATTTTTTTTAAAGGTTTTAATTTTTTAAAAGTCATCAAATAAAATAAAAGTTGCTAATCATTGTAGTCGTAATGACTTGAGGAACATGTATAACAAGCCAGTTTTACCCTAGGGTAACACACACACACACCGCTATAAAAAAAAATTATTTTTCTTTACAACACATACAAGTTTTTTTCTGTTTTTAAAGAAAATTTTGGGCAAAAATTACGTCTGCCATTGCAAAGTGAAGTTAGTGGCGCAAAAAATAAGGGCTCATCTGAGTCTCTAGGTGGAAAAACATAAAAAAGGAAAGCGCAAAAATGAAAACTGGCTGTGTCCCCTAAGAGTTAAATGGAGAGAATGAGAGATAGCTGTGCACCATGGAGGGGGCAGCAGTGAGAGCAGTGAAATAACTATGTCAGCACTCTTAAAGGGGTTATCCAGCGCTACAAAAACATGGCCACTTTTCCCCTACTGTTGTCTCCAGGTCAGGTGCAGTTTGCACTTAAGCTCCATTTACTTCAATGGAACTGAGTTTGAAACTCCACCCAAACTGGAGACAACAGTAGGGGGAAAGTGGCCATGTTTTTGCAGTGCTGGATAACCCCCTTTAAGGGTTATTCTAATCATTCTAATACCAAGCAGATTTTTTACTTTTATAGGAAACAATATATACGATTCAATATCCTATAAGACAGAATTAAGAAATTCACTGAGATTTTTTGTCTCTTTGCTGGAATCCATGTGATAGGGAAGCTGGTAGCTAATAGAGGAGACAAGGGTAACGGTAAGAGAAGTGTGGTGTTCTCTCATAAGCAGCAACATAACCATCCATGGCCTCCGCTGGATTTTGCAACTGACTCCAATTCAGGTGAATGATGCTGATATGCAGTGACAAGCATAGTCCATCATGGTGCTGGTGCCTTTTTTTTCTAATCTTGGACAATGCCTTTAAAGGGGTACTCCACAGGTGTTTTTTATTCTTTCAAATCAACTGGTGTCAGAAAGTTATACATATTTGATATTGACTTCTATTTAAAAATCTCCAGTCTTCCAGTACTTATCAGCTGCTGTATGTCCTGCAGGAAGTGTTTTATTTTCAGTCTGACACTGGTTTTTGCAAGGTGCGATGTGAGCAGAAAAGCTAGATCGGCGCTCGTTTACTGGGCCTAGTACTCGGTCCGATTATCGATTAACAAGGGCCACAGGGACATCGTTACCGATGTCCTTGCAGCCCTTTATACATTACCTGTCCAGGCTGCAGGGCTCCTCTTGCCGGCTTCTACTCCCTAGGTCCTGCACACTCCAACTTCAGAGCGGCCTGTCTGAGCTGACAGGCCGCTCACCAATCATTGGCCGCGGCGGTCCCGGCCACTGATTGGCTGAGCGGCCGCTCTGAAGCTGGAGAGCGTGCAGGACCTAGGGAGTAGAAGCCGGCAAGAGGAGCCCTGCAGCCTGGACAGGTAATGTATATCATCAGCCGCCGGCCTTGCACTGCTATTACACGTAGCGATGCGCAATCGGCGCCCAACAATTATAGGTTCAAACCTTTATCAACGATCAGCCGATGATCATTGTCATCGGCTGATCGTTGTATTTATTACATGGAGCGATAATCAGCCGAATTGACCCTTACTCATCTCTAGGGTATAAACACACACACCGTATACGCAGCGTATTTACTGCTGCGATACGCAGCAAATACGCAACAAATACGCAGCAGATTAGATCTAAATAACTGAAAACAGCATCAAGTCTTCACCATCAAATCTGCTGCAGATCTGCTGCGTATCTGCTGCATATACGGTGTGTGTGTTTGTACCCTAATCTGTAAATTGTCAGCGTCCAGTGTTTTTATTAATGATAGATGATGATGTGACAGGTGATGATGATGATGTCACAGGTGATTTTATACCACTTCCTTCCTGCTGTTGTCCACTTTACTCACCTTTCTCTGGAGGCTGCATGGTGGCGGTGGTGAAGCAGAAGTTTCCTAGCGTCACGCTCACTTTGTTATAGCCAGAGGTCACAGCGGTTGTACCTCATCACGCTGGAGACACGTCCTATCTGCTAATAACATCAATCCTGCAACAACCCCTCCAATCACTAAGGAGTTAACGGAGCTGCAGATATCCTCCGCCTGGAGAAGCCTCCCCAGTCTCTATGCTGCTCCCCGGCTCACTCCGCTCTTTGATGTGCACAAGTGAAAATCAATGAGAATCCATTTGACCACATTATATCTTTTAAGAGCAAAGGTGTAAAGTCTCCCATTGCGGCTTCCTTTTCTAGGCGCTCATTGATTGTCAGAAGACATTCCTTTATATCAGGAGACTGGATAGGATTTTAGCCTTTATCTGTCATCCAGAAATGTCAGCTTCTAACGTCCAATAATAATATTAGGAGGTGAAAGTGAGCGCAAGTCGGCAGATCCCCAGCTGTGACAGACGAGAATTTTCCTTTCAATATTCTCAGACTCGCTAGATACCATCGGCGACTTCTTTCATCATTGTGAAATCCGAATCAAAGACGGTCACGCGACCTCTTGTTTCTCAAATTTCCATCCTCTTGTTATGATTTTTAATGGCCGCGTCCGACCGAATCAATTACAAGCGACGTTATTTCTTTTCTCTTATGCGCAGATCTAGCAAAGGCGAGTTTGTCATTCGGTTCAGTGCGTTGTGATAATGAGCTACATGTACGGTGGATAGACTGCAGGTAAAACATCAAACGGCACAAATAGTACATCTCCAAAGATTAGTATCCCCATCAACTTACATAGTCGCAAATGTGACCCCCTCCCTCTTTGGATCCGTAGAAAAGATAACATAAACCTCCTACCAGAATGTACTGCTGAATAGAGAAGTTTGATACTTACACTAATACATGGTCAGGTGCTTACTGCAGCCTCTGCGTGATTTGGAAGAAGCAAAGATATAGAACCTTATTTTCATTTATTATTATTATTTTATTTTATTTATTTTATTTGCATAATACAAAATGTAATGTAATTCATTCTATTTAAAAATCTCCATTCTTCCAGTACTTATCAGTTGCTGTATGTGCGTTGTGGTAATGCGCAGAGAGTGTCTGGTTGGGAACTCCCGTTGGGTCAGCTGGTACGATGGTGTGATAGCTGAATGGGTCTAGGGTCACTTGGTCACTTGTCACAGTAGCCTGGAGTGGTATGGGACCCACCCCGTACAGTTTGGCACCTTCTCAAGCACACAAAAAAATAATTAACCCAAGTGTAGTGATGTGTGTGCGGGTGCAGAAGAGATAAGCCAGAGTCCAGTGCTTCAGTAAAATAGAACAGTTTACTTGGAATAGCTGAAGTGCAATACAAAGAAAACTGGTAGCAACAATAAAGCCTGTAATAACTCAGGTGCTTGTAGTAAGACGGTGCTTTTTAGAGGGGCCTTGTCCAATGTTTAAGTGTACTCTGCCGGAACAGGAGAGGTGTGTAGTAGAAGAGAATAGAGACTACTTGTACTCACAGCTGACTTCTAGTCTTGACTGCCTTATGCCCCTTAGTTGAGAGCTACCTGTCCTAAGTGGACCACCGTGATAAGAACCCAAGGGACCCATCACAGCCCGGCATTGGGGATTAATATCGCCAGCCACTAAACAAAGCACGTATACCAACCCACCTGTGTGCTGACTTAGCACTGGCGTCACGACTGTACCATCATTAGCTGAGCTATATTCCAACCACCGACATATCATCTTGGCGGTCGGGCACTACAGGTGCGCACCACACTACTAAGGGGTTACTGAAGGTAATTGCCCTGCATGGTTTAGAGAGGTTCACGGCATGGGCAAGGTGTTCCCCGTGAGGCTTCTCTCGCATTGTGAAGGCTTAGCACAGCATATTGGTTCTAGTGCTCATAAAGAAGATACTGTAACTTGCTTAGCTGTGTCCCTGTTAGACTACATCTAGACTACAACTACAACTAACTACTAACTGCTTGTCGCTATTATAGGACCTGGACAAAGCCAGGCCCTGGTTGGGCTTCTCCAGAGACTTTATTGTTTGCTTGCGTACCACACTAGAACTGAACTACTCCTCCCACCAGGAACTACATCCTCCCTACAGGGGCTAACTTAACCCTCCTGTGATTGGTGGGCTGCGTGTGTGGAGAGAGAAAAAGAAGAAAGCATAGGTCAGAAAAGGGAGGGAAAGCACCTGCACCGTTGACTGGACCAGACATAACATGTGACATAAAAAACTTAAGCCCCAGCTGTGCACAGGATAAGCGACATACTAACATAGTAGTGACACCTAGTGGGGAAAACACAGAATACAGTTACAGCTTCTCCCACTCTGTAAACCTGAGTGAAAACTTTGCACAGGTGCATAAGGACAGCACCCTGTGCTGGGACACTACATATGTTCTGCAGAAAGTGGTGTATTCTTTCCAGTCTGGCACAGTGCTCTCTGCTGCCACCTCTGTCCATGTCAGGAACTGTCCAGAGCAGGAGAGGTTTTCTATGGGGATTTGCTACTGCTCCAGACATTTCCTGACATGGACAGAGGTGGCAGCAGAGAGCACTGTGTTAAACTGGAAAGAATACACCACTTCCTGCAGGACATACAGCAGCTGATAAGTACTGAAAGACTGGAGATTTTAAAATAGAAGTAATTTACAAATCTGTATAACTTTCAGACACCAGTTGATTTACAACTATTTTTTTCTTCAGAGTAACCCTATAAATTTCAAGACAATATTTTTTTTATTTAAAAGAAAATATATAAATTAAGTACTTAGTGATTGGAAAACCTGAACCAACACAACATCGAAATGGTAAGGGTTGTGACAAGTCTACAGCCGACATGTAGTCACACCGAGGTAAACACTGCACTCACGGGTCATGTGACAGAAGCCCCGTCGTGCAGAAATATAACAAGGGAAGAAATTGCAAGGGTTTTCCAGGCTCTGAAAAGTATACGGTATGCTTTTAGCGTCCACTTTACAGACTACACTGCTTTTCAGTAAAGGCCAGCATGGGGGGAGGGGGGGTAATTTTTTACTTGCTTTGTGTGACACCTTCAATGCTAAAACCACTTATTGCAATAAGCCAGCACCTTTAATAAAAGCGGAGAAAGTCAGCCAAGAAAGTGTCTGAGCCGGGCGGAGAGGGATGGGCATTTCCTATATGCAGAATGGATGGAGCTGCCACTTACTGGAAACACCTGCAAAGCTTCCGTATCCTATAACAATGTAAATGGTGTGTCTAGTGTAGTACAGTCAACGAACCCCCCTGTCCCCCAAAAAAATAATATACAGGGCACTCGCAGTGTTTCTCCAGTGTGGATTATCTCAAGATCCGAGATGGGAACCAGCTGTTGCAAAACTACAATTCCCATCATGCCTGGACAGCCGAAGCTTTAGCTTTAGCCGAACTTTACCTGATTAGCGGGCACGGTCCGATCACGGCGGTCCCGAGCTGCATATAGCACCCATGATCACGGCGGTTCAGAGCAGGGTAGCCCCACTCAGAACTCCCCTAACACGTACATTTACGTACATTAAAAAAAATAAACCTTAAGACTTCCTATACATATCAGCTGCTGTATGTCCTACAGGAAGTGGGATATTCTTTCCAGCCTGACACAGTGCTCTCTGCTGCCACCTCTGTCCATGTCAGGAACTGTCCAGGGCAGGAGAGGGTTTTCTATGAAGATTTGCTGCTGCTCTGGACAGTTCCTGACATGGACAGAGGTGGCAGCAGAGAGAACTGTGTCAGACTGGAAAGAATGCACCGCATACAGCAGCTGATAAGCACTGAAAGACTAAAGATTTTTAAGTAGAAGTAATTTACAAATATATATAACTTTCTGGCACCAGCTGATTTTAAAACATTTTTTCATATGCATTTGGCATATTGTTGTGGCTAAGCTTAATATTGCAGCTCGATGCAATGTAAGTGATGCTATCATATATGCGCAATTTTTTAGATGACCCAATACGTCTGTGCATTATACAGACAGCTCATTGATTTCTATAGGCACCATGTAATACCTTGTTTCCCCTGCGGAGGCAGTGTAGGAAAATTAAGTACTCACTGCTAGTAAACAATAATTATCAAAAACTTCTGATTGGTTCAAAAATTTTGATTCTCATTCGTTTTTTTTTTCTCAGCCACCTTCTATACCATTAATCTCCTGATACAAGTCTAATGCGATCTGACACAATCCAGGCTGTTCCTGACGCCTGTCAAGCAGAGGGCACTCTTTAGAGGGACTAGATAGTATATTTTGGGAGCCCACTCTATAATTGTCTGGGAAGATTGCACGGTGTCCGCAGAGGCTGATATTACAGTGACAATGAATATTGATGGGTCCGTGTTATTACGTTGAGGATTCCTGCCGCACTAGGTGCTACAGATGGTGTAAAGACCATGTTTACTGTCATGTACAATCACCCTCACCGTGCCGCTGATTATAAGTGACTGCCGCGGCGAGAGAGGTTTCAAGGCCACCTCAGGAAATGAAGTGACATGTTTTTGTCAATGTTGCAAATTGCTTGGTGACAACTTTCCATCATTTGTGTCCTTAATAACCTCATTAAGAGCCGCTCTGATGAGAAGATGTTCTTGTGTCGATGCCGGGGGCCTAATGTGCACAAAGTTACGATGGCAATAAGGAGCAGCACAATTAACTGCAAGGATGAAGGAAATTTATTATACGAGACAAACAAGCTGTGGCTCGGCACAGAGACTATAACCAATGAGTACAAGGTTTTACTCTGCCGCTTAGAGAGGACATAGATCAGTGGTTAAAGTCTAACTCTACTTTACATTTTTTCTTTTTTTTTTGCAGAAATCAATAGTTCAAGTGATTATAAGAAACTCTGTAATAGGTTTTATTAAGCAAAAAAGTTTCCTTCTATACTCAAAAAGCAGTTTTGCAGCCCTATTCCACGGGCCGACAGTGAAGAGTAACGTTTTTCTCGTTCCCCGTGTGGAATAGCGGCAGCAGCGAGCGGGTGGGTGAGGGCTGCCCTGGTGATCGCTAGATCGTTCGGGCAGCCCATAGAGGATAGTGGCGGTCTGCTGCCGCCGCCCCTATTCCACGGAGCGACGGCAGCAGATCACTGCTATCCTGGTCATTTGTCTTTCAACATGTTTGAAAGACAAACGACGCAACGATCAGCCGTCATAAACAATGTCGGCTGGTCGTTGCCTTCTATTCCACGGGACGATTATCATCCGTAACGGCCGATATTGTTCGAATACGGCCGATAATCATTCCTTGGAATAGGGCCTTAAGAGCACAACACAACATCCTGCAATCTTATCTCATCAAGTTCCCAGATAAGGAGTCAGCAGTCTGACCTGTGAATACAGCGTTTTATGTGTCTCGAAACTATAGGAGCTGTTTCTCTCCTCTTCCTGCTCATTCATCCCCCTTGGCCCCTCCATAGGTTATAATGGAAACAGCAGAACCCGTCTTCACTTTGCACCTCTGTAATGAAGATGGCTTTGCCTGATAATGAACAGATAAGAAGTGTGTTGATGGGGTACAATGGAAAACAGTTTTTTGAGGACAGAAGGAAACTCTTTTGCTTAATAAAATCTATTACGGAGTTTCTTAAAATCGCTTGTACTATTTCTGCAAAAAAATAATAATAATTAAATGATAGTTACACTTTAAGTTCACCAACAGCTATTTTTATATGGAAAAACTTTTTAGGGTGGGGTACAGGATCAAATAAAAACATATACTCACCTGTCACTGATCCCCCACCGATGCTGCTATAGTGGTCCCTCCCCCTCAGCCCTCAACGTCCTGTTTTCTATCCATACACACAGGAAATGTTTGCTCAGCCAATGCCTGATGCCGATGGTGAACCGCCTCAGCCGACTGAGCCGGCATCCTCTATGTATCAGGATGGAGAAAAGGAAGCTGGGCAGTAGGGGCAGCACTGCCAGAACGGACATTGTCAACAGTCAACATCAGGGTGCCACATCTGAGGTCTTTTTTCTGGGGAATTGAGGGTCAGTATGTATTTAGGGGGTCAGGGTCTGAATTTAAGAGTTTTCGTCTGGGTTCTGATGTCTTTATCAAAGCGTCAGGTCTGGGGGTCTGTATATAAGGAATCTGTTTTTGTTTAAAAGGTCTGGTCTGGAGTCTGGATCTGTATATATGATTTATGATTTATCATGATGATTATGATTATTTATTTGGAGAAACTGTATATGAATACAGACCCTAGATCAGACATCTTAAATAAAGAAACTCTGGATATTTATATAGACTAAATATAGTATAAATATATAGGGGGAGATTTATCAAACATGCTGTAAAGTGAAACTGGCCCAGTTGCCCCTAGCAACCAATCAGATTCCACCTTTCATTCCTCACAGACTCTTTGGAAAATGAAAGGTGGAATCTGATTGGTTGCTAGGGGCAACTGAGCCAGTTTCACTTTACACCATGTTTGATCAATCTCCCCCATAGACTCTAGATCAAACCCCTAAACAAAGACCCAAAATCAGCCCCCTTAAAAAATACAAGCTCTTGCTCATAGTCTTTTTTAGGGGTCTGGAGTCTATTTAGTTCTGAGGTCTAAATATAAAGGGAATTCCCTTATTACTACGAGGAGTCTCTTCTGGGATCTGTATTGGTTTAGGGGGTCTGGCAGGAAGTCTTTGTTTAGCTGTCACTATATTTAGAGGGTGTGTATATAGGTACTGTCTGTACTTGTGTAAAGAGTCTGGTCTAGCGTCTGCTTTTATTTAGGGGGTCTGGGCTATGTATACAGAGTACCCATATTTCTGTTAGGGGTCTCTTCTGGGATCTGTATTAGCTTAAAAGGTCTGGTAGGAAGTATTTTAATGTAGTCTATATATTTGGAGGGTTTGTATATAGGGAGTGACTGTATTTGTGTGAGAGGGTCTGGTCTGGTGCCTGAACTAGTTAACTTTAAGTCCTAGGGGTCTGTACTAGGGATGGTCCGAACCCGCCGAGGTTCGGGTTCGTATGAACCCGAACGCTCGGCAGCAGATTCCCGCTGTCTGCCAGCTCCGTGGAGCCGGCGGATCCAGCGGGAGTAACGCCTGGAAAACTGGGATACAGCCTATGGCTGTGGCTGTATCCCAGTTTTCCAGGCGGTCCTCCCGCTGGATCCGCCTGCTCCACGGAGCGGGCAGACAGCGGGAATCATTACCGAGGCTTCGGGTTTGTACGAACCCGAACCGAACCCGGTTCGGACCATCCCTAGTCTGTACCTATTTTGGAGTGTGATGAAGCTGGTCTTAGCGGCCTCCCCTGACACCAGGCCTAAGGTGTAGCTGATACCTGTGCACCCTCTATAGCAACACCCCTGTACTAGATACATGGTAGGGCTTTAACAGATTGTTCATAGCATATATTAAAGGGGTACTCCAGTAAGAAAAAAAAAACCTTTCCAATCTGGTGCCAGAAAGTGCCTAAGATTTGTGATTTACTTCTATTTAAAAAATCTCTTCCAATGCGTATCAGCTGCTGTATGCCCTGCAGGAAGTGATGTATTCTTTCCAGTCTGACACAGTGCTCTCTGCTGCCACCTCTGTCCATGTCAGGAACTGTCCAGAGCAGAAGAGGTTTTCTATGGGGATTTGCTGCAGCTCTGGACAGTTCCTGACATGGACAGAGGTGGCAGCAGGGAGCACCGTGTCAGACTGGATAGAATACACCACTTCCTGCAGGACATACAGCAGCTGATAAGTACTGTGAGATCTTTAAATAGAAGTAAATCACAAATCTATATAACTTTCTGACACCAGTTTATTTGAAAGAAATATTTTTCCGCTGGAGTACCCCTTTAATACGATAGATCGCCAGCCTCGTAGTTTCAGACCTAGACCTAGTCCCCTTATCGTGATGATAGCAGCAGACATATTATAGTGAGGATGTCCGTCCATCCAGGCTCCTGACGCTGTAGCTGACACTAGCCACCCAGACACACACAGCTCCTATAGTTCATATCCCGGTAAATGGATGGTTTTTTCCTATCTGTTCCCGGAGTTCTGCCTAATGGACGCCGTCCTCGGTCTCATCTACTCATGAATATGTCATATTGCTACTTTATTCAAAACCGTCTTGTTATAAATGGAATCTCAGGCATGTGAAACGAAACACGACTGAACCGGATGCGGAGGGATCTGAGTGAAATCTTCTGCCACTTACCACTAACTTATGATATGTAAAAGTAACTGGAGCCAAGCAGTGGGGGAGGGGGGAGACGTTCCTTAGGGCCCCCCTCACTCACAGAACGCATCCCGTTAGCAGAAATCAAGGTCTTCCGTCTAACCTGAGCCAATTATTTTATGCGTCTCCAATGGAAATGAGTGAGAATGCATCTGTTTCACCAGAGTGATTTGCAACCGCAACCAGAAGTCTGCGCAATGCTTCTCTATGGAGGCCGATAGTCACCGTGCAGCTATTCTGTGATTCCTAGAGTAACCAAAGGAAAGATACCTGATATTGGAAGGCAGGGATGGGGAACCTTTGGCCCTCCAGCTGTTGCAAACTACAATTCCCATCAAGCCTGGACAGCCTTCGGCTGTCCAGGCATGATGGGAATTGTAGTTTGCAACAGCTGGAGGTTAAAGGGAATCTGTCGCTATGTTTAATCCAAGAGATAGAAGGATGAGGCACTCACCAGTCCATGGATACTTGATAATTTATTTCATATCGTGATACAACAGGTGATTCGTACGCGGTCTGGTGAGTGAACGGGCGACCGCCTGTTTCGCGTGCTGACGTGCACGCTTCCTCTCGGCCCCGAGGAAGCGTGCACGACAGCACGCGAAACAGGCTGTCGCCCGTTCACTTACCCGACCGCTTCCGAATCGCCTGTTGTATCGCGATATGAAATAAATTATCAAGTATTCATGGACTGGTGAGTGCCTCATCCTTGTATCATTTTGAAATACTGTATATTTATGGATTGGATCTATATGGATGATTGAGCATCACTGATTCCAGAGGGTGGACTAGTAGCAGAGAACGCCAGCGTACACATTGACATCAGTAGTGCCGAGGTAACTCTTGTTGGGATATATTGCTTTGTTTATTCCACCTTAAGGCTGGGTTCACACTACGTATATTTCAGTCAGTATTGTGGTCCTCATATTGCAACCAAAACCAGGAGTGGATTGAAAACACAGAAAGGCTCTGTTCACACAATGTTAAAATTGAGTGGATGGCCGCCATTTAATGGTAATTATTTGCTGTTATTTTAAAACAACGGCTGTTATATTGAAATAATGGCCGTTATTTACTGTTATATGGCGGCCATCCACTCAATTAGACGTCAGTATTATACATAGCTCACAGTAATTCAGGACCCTTGTTATATAGGACCTTTACACCTATGTAGACTTTCCCAGCTTAATTACTGTTTTAAGGTTATCTCAATATCAGGCTGCTGTATAACTAGTATATATATGTGAGGACACTTCACCCCCGGGTGCCCTTTTAATTTACACTGAGCAAAAAACAGACAGTGGGGGAGTTTGGTGAATGACTAATTAAACACATACTGAACAAGAAGAGAATCTATTCAGGAAAACCTACAAGGACGAATACCTGGAGTAAAAGAAAAATCACAGAAAACATTGTCAGAAACTATTTCACCTTGTACAGAAATATGTCAGTGTATAGAAATGGCAGTATTATGTGCATGGTTGCCAACAGTCACGGTTGTGTCAGGACTGTGGCGAATTTTAAGGGTTGGTCCCGGCAAAGTAATATCCTGGGTGTGTCCCGGGAAGCCCCCCCCCCCCCCCCCCCATGCGTTTAGCCATAAGTACTCCTAATGAGTGCTTATAGTTAAATACAGTAGTGCACTGACAGAGGGAGGAACCGTTTGCTCCCCTCTCTGACAGAACCTCTTGTGGCTGCAGGCTGTATTTTGCCTATAACCACTCTCCTCCCGGCTTCTGGCACCTAAGTGACATCACTCATGCAGAGCAGGAAGATGTGTGCTGCAGGCAGGTGAGTAAGACTTTTTATTTTTTTTTAATTACACATGGGGGGATGTCTACATAGTCAGGAGATGGGGGGAGGGGTTAAATAACAGGAATGATGCCTATCATGATGGGAGGGGGTGCTTACAGGAGTGATGTCTAGAGTTAAGGCCCTCTACAGAGGGAGAGGGGAACATAGGGACCTAACTACTATATGGGAGGCACAGGGGGGACTTAAGTACTATATTAGAGCGCAGAAGGGTTCTGTCTTCTATATGGTGGCACAGAAAGGGCTTATTACTATGTGAGGGCACAGAGGGAGCCTAAGTACTATTTTAGGGCCCAAGTATTTCATAGCAGCACAAAATACATGGGAGCATGTGGAGCAATACGGATGGAGAGTTTGTATATAAGTGAGGATGGTGCTGATACTGGGGTTTGTAATATTTTGGAGGCATAATACTGGGGTGTGTAATATGCTGTGGGCCTTATATTGGATTGTGTAATATGCTGGGGGCCTGATACTGGGGTGTGTAATATACTGGGGGCCTGATACTGGGGTGTGTAATATGCTGGGGGCCTGATACTGCATTGTGTAATATGCTGGGGGCCTGATACTGGATTGTGTAATATGCTGGGGGCCTGATACTGGGGTGTGTAATATGCTTGGGGTCTTATACTGGGGTGTGTAATATGCAGGGGGCCTGATACTGGGGTCTATAATATGCTGGGGGCTGATACTGGGTTGTGTAATATGCTGGGGGCCTGATATTGGAGTCTGTAATATGCTGGGGGCCTGATACTGGGTTGTGTAATATGCTGGGGGCCTGATACTGGAGTCTGTAATATGCTGGGGGCCTGATATTGGAGTCTGTAATATGCTGGGGGCCTAATACTAGGGTCTATAATATGGGGGGGGGGGGTCTAATACTAGGATCTATAATATCCTGGGGGTTTGATACTGAGGTCTATAATATGCTGGGGACCTGATACTAGGATCTATAATATGCTGAGGACCTGATACTGGGGTCTATAATTTTCTGGGGTTTGATACTGGGGTGTTTCATATGCTGGGGACCGACCTAAAACTGTGGTCTATAATAGACTAGGTGCCTGATATCGGGGTGTGTAATAAGCTGAGATCCTGATACTGGGGTGTGTAATATGCTGGGGGACTGTCACTGGGCTATGTAATATGTTGGGGGAGTGATACTGGGGGCTGTAATATTCTGGGGACTGATACTTCCTTCGCTGACTGCAGCCCCGCTACTTGAGAAACCAAGTTGTCTCAGGAGTGACAGCATGCTTAGCCAATCACTGACCCAGTCGGGACAGCTCCACAGCCAATTATTGGCTGAGCGGGCTGTAAATCAGGACACCAGTTTGACTCAGAAGTAGCGAGGCTCTAGTTGGCGGGGGACACCGGAGAGACCGCATCAGGAAACTGGGGGAGCGGGGAGAGGTAAGTATAACATGTTTATTATGTTTACCAACAGGGCAGCAATTTATTTTTAAAAAATGTAAAAGCTGGATAACCCCTTTAAGTGCTCAGGATGTTCTAAATAAAAAATAAGGGATACTTACCTGATCCATGCTGTTTTCTGGTCCCCAGTGATCAGCACTTCCTGGTCCCTTTTTTCAGCCTACAGGAAAATACCACTCAGCCACATTCTGGCCACAGCAGTAACATGGCTGAATGGGCTGGGACCAGGTAGATAAGCCAGGATGAATCATTTACATTTTTTTTCTAGTTCTAAACAATTTTTTTAAAGGGTATTTGTCTCTTTAAAAAAAAAAATAAAAATCCATGCAGCATGTCAGGAGTTTTAATCAGCGGGTACTGGGCCCTGAGACCCTCACAATCCCTAAAATGAACAGGCAGCGGCATTGAACAACAGGACCCCCACAGATCACAATTTCTGACATGTCACTATCACATTAGAGGCCTTTTTTTTTTTGCAAACAGGAACACTTTAAATCTACTGAAATGGAGAGAAAATGAATAAATATAAGTAAATAAAAAGTGCATTGCATTGATATATTAAAAATTTTTATTATACCAAATAAGGCACCACTAAATTAAAGGGGAACTCCACCTTAAAGTGGATTCCACCATTTAGCACCAGGATTTCATCATTCTGTGCTGCTTAGTTTACAACTTCTGCTTTTAGATTTTTTTTTTTTTTATCACCCTTTAAATTTGGGAACTGGCCATTGTCCAAGCCCCGTACCCCCCACACCTTCTACCATGTGACTGTAAACGTTTGGGTGAATTTCTCCTTTAAGTATTGATTCTACTCATCGCTTTAAATCCTTAATTTTTTTTTTAAGTTTGGAGCTCCTTACTGTATAGTCTCGTGCCTGCCTCCCCTATACGGAATGACAAAAACAATAGGTAATACAATCAATGTGGGAGAATCAGGTGATGTGCGCTGCGTGGGAGTTTATGTAGGAAGCCATTAGGGACAGAAACCATTCAAAACCAATAAACTGTAATAATTCTTTTGTTCTGCTCTACTCTTTATCATTTTCTTCTTCAAGTGTTCCACGAGAACTTACTTTGTAATACTGTTTGCAGTAATTATGGATTCTAGCGCCTTCTTAACAAAGTTTAAAACTCGTCCTCATAAAACTCATTTTTTTGATGAATTCAGGCGGAGAGGTAGGAAAGTAGTAAAAGTGCAGTATCCGAAATTATAATACAGAGCATACTTATTTAGGCTGGGTTCACACTACGTATATTTCAGTCAGTATTGCAACCAAAACCAGGAGTGGATTAAAAACACAGAAAGGATCTGTTCACACAATGTTGAAATTGAGTGGATGGCCGCCATATAACAGCAAATAACGGCCATTATTTCAATACAACAGCCGTTGTTCTAAAATAAAAGCAAATATTTGCCATTAAATGGCGGTTATCCACTTAATTTCAACATTGTGTGAACAGATCCTTTCTGTGTTTTTAATCCACTCCTGGTTTTGGTTGCAATACTGACTGAAATATACTGACTGAAATATACTTAGTGTGAACCCAGCCTTAGTCTGCGTCACCATGCACGGAACAAAATATTCATGGACTGAACAGTTCCACAACAAAACACTAGATGGCGCTATAGAGTATTGCCAAAACTGTATAGCGATGGTCTCCAACTAGCAATTATAACTCCTGGAATGCTTTAACATTGTTCTATAGCTAGACCAATCTTTTCTTAAAGGGGTTATCCAGCATTAGAAAAACACGGCCACTTTCTTCCAGAGACAGCACCACTCTTGTCTCCAGTTCAGGTGCGGTTTGCAATTAAGCTCCATTCACTTCAATGGAACCATGTTGTAAAACTTGCACCCGAACTGGAGACAAGAGTGGTGCTGTCTCTGGAAGAAAGCAGCCGTGTTTTTCTAATGCTGAATAACCCCTTTAAATTAAAGCAGTGTTTTGTTCTGCTCAAAGACGGGCTGTGTTTTTAACAGCACACCACATGGTTAAACATGGTATTGCAAGTCAAAGTGGAGAGAATTTATTCATTTCTTTGAAATTCTTAAAATACATAACACAAAGAAATAAAAAAAAAGGAATTATGAATGTCAGGTTAGCCCAGCACGTGTAACCCAGCAAATACCTGGTATATGCATCACTAAAGCTTTTACGCAACATTTACCGCACAACCTAAAACTAAACCGAGCCCTTTCCAGCAAAGCCTCGCCCCTTTCTACAATTAGCCACACCTCTTTGACAAGCAAGTTACAAATCTGTCTAGACATTACTAACATTTGCACTAGTAATTCTGTTCCACTGTTTATATCCGGGATGGGGAACTTTCGACCCTCCCTTCCCATCATGCCTAGAGCCAAATCTTTTGGGGAGATTTATCAAGCATGGTGTAAAGTGAAACTGGCCCAGTTGCCCCTAGCAACCAATCAGATTCCACCTTTCGTTTTCCAAAGACTCTGTGAGGAATGAAAGGTGGGATCTGATTGGTTGCTAGGGGCAACTGAGCCAGTTTCACTTTACACCATGTTGGATAAATCTCCTCCAATGAATATCTTTTCCTGTCCAGACATGATGCAAATTGTGATTTTACAACGGCTGAAGGGCCACAGGTTCTCCCTCCCTGATTTACATGAAAAATTCCATCTTGTCCTCTACATCCAGTCTATTCAGGTCACGAGACGGACTCTCAGGACACACAGAGGTTGTTCTATCTGCTTTGCCATTCCAGACAAGCAAGAAGATCCTGAAGCCTACAACGTCCGTCCGTTCCCCCCAAGCATCTTATAAACCTCCTCAAGTAGCTAATTCCACACATTCATTATAAACCATTATGTTCTGCCGGTGAAGTGGCTCCTGCCGACGACGCTGAAGGTCATTTTTATTGCACTTTTAAGGAATGAATTATTACTTGTATTAATGACACCAAATCTGCCGTCCGCCGGTGACGCCGCGGTGGAGAGAGGAGACGCTCCGCTCATAAAATGTCACAATACTTAGGTTAATCGCATAAATATGTTTTTACAGACGCCGATGCATCTCATGTAGGAACGCCGCAGCGCGGGTCACGGAGGGAGCCGTACATTTCAATGTTCTTATCGCTGATTTCCATATACAAAGGAGAAAGTGACGATTTATAGGATAAAACGCTTCATCTATTTAGAATTATAACACAGGTTTCCCGTAACGCTGAACTACTGGAAGGAACATGCATATCGGCATATACACAGACATAGACATTCATAGGTGTATGTATTCTTTCTATATACCAGCGGCCATGACTCTAGGTAACTTTTAGGGGCTTAAAGGGGAACTCCGGTAAAAATATTTTTCTTTCAAATCAACTGGTATCAGAAAGTTATATAGATTTGTAATTTACTTCTATTTAAAAACCTCAAGCTTTTCCATACTTATCAGCTGCTGTATGGCCTTCAGGAAGTAGCGTATTCTTTCCAGTCTGACACAGTGCTCTCTGCTGCCACCTTTGTCCATGTCAGGAACTGTCAAGATCAGGAGCAAATCCCCATAGAAAACCTTTCCTGCTCTGGACAGTTCCTGACATGGACAGAGGTGGCAGCAGAGAGCACTGTGTAAGACTGGAAAGAATACATGACTTCCTGCAGGACATACAGCAGCTGATAAGTAAGACTGGAGATTTTTAAATAAAAGTAAATGGCAAACCTATATAACTTTCTTAAACCAGTTGATTTAAAAGAAAATGATTTTTGCAGGAGTGCCCTTTTTAAATTTACTGACCTGGCAATGATGTCACACCAATGCAGTTGTCTACCGGTCACACCAATCTCTTCGGTCTACTGGCAACTAGTGTTGAGCGGACTTGCCGAACTTCAGGATTGGCAACATTCTCAGAATCTATACACTAGACATTTGACTCCCGGCATCTAGAGTTCGGCAAGTCCGCTCAACAATATGGGGAACTCCTTTCCGTCTCCACCATATAGGGACCCATATACATTAGAATAACGTTTGAGAAAATGGAATTTCAACCAAACCAATGATTCAAAAGGATCAAGGATCGATGGTATCCCAGAAAGATGGTGTGTTCTTCATCCACTGCCATCGATCACACGTGGCCAGTTTGGACAACAGTAACGGCCAATATGGACTAAGATGCATATGGATGCAACTACAGAAGGATTGCTCATTATATATTCAACCATCATCCAGGTTCTGCTAAATATATATGGCCGCCATAGCTTTGAAACAGGAAGTGTTTGCCCAATTGAAGAGCTTCATCCTTCTCCTTCTCCAGAAATATCTTCATCCTTCTCCAGTCCTGTATGAGTCTGAGCTGCTTTAGGGCAAAGATAATTTGAGCGTATGAGAAATATCAGAAAATATATCAACTTTATTAATCCAGCACAATGGTTAAAAACACTAAAACATTTTGTGCACATCCCATCAGGGGCGGATTAACTTTACCATAGGCCCCGGGCTGTTCACCAAGCCTGGGCCCCCAAACCTCACTGTAACTATGGTAACACTAGCATGGTGTTCATAGTAGAGGATAGATAATGTCATGATGCCCTGATTTGTGTTAAATTGCGGTAAAAAAGCAGCAATTTTTTTCAAATCATGGCAGAACTGTAGCCAGGAGACAATACACCACTGAAAGTATAAGTCTTTTTGGGTGGCCATGGGCCCCGGGCTACCGCCCGAAAAGGACCTATTATAATCCGCTACTGCATCCCATGATACTGGATGTGCACCCCGCTGAACATCAAATACATTCCTAATGGAGGCCAGGCATAATGATGGTATGTTTCTTACCTTCATCCTCGGTGCTGTTCCCATGCACTTATTTGTTTACTCCTTGGTCTGGTAAGACCGTTAGGAGCCCTGCCCCATTCCCATAGTGCTGATACAGCCCACCCCTGGCCATCCCACTCCATTGATTACGGCCGTCCGGGGGCGGATCAACACTATGGGGGTGGGCAGTACTCCTAAAAGATGCCCCAGTGCTCCTAACAGTCTTACCGCACTGTGGAGCGAATGACTAAATGCACCAGAGCGGAGCCAAGGAAGAAGCTAAGAGGCATACCCTCCTCCTCAGCGTCTCCTGAGCAATAGGGACATATAAGCAGGTTAGATCTTTTGTTGTGAGTGGCTTTTGGTTGACACATCTTCAAGGAACTGAGCTGCTAAACTTTAATTTACAACTTTTAAGAGGTGACATAATAAAAATAATTCTAAAGATAGGACGTAAAGTGGCAATCATAGTTGGCCAAACATTTCCCCTTATACCCCATAATGAATATAAATCAGTCACTAGACATAAACATATAAAACACAACCTCCTTATACAGCCACCAGATGAGACCTTACATATACGAAGACCCTCAAGCCACAACCCCCTTTAGACAGACCCCAGACCAGACACCTTGACAGACTGAGGCCCAGACCAGACATCCCCTGTTGTCTAACACCAGACCTCCCATATACAGACCTATGACCTGACATCCCTGTAAATTGATCCTCGACCATACCGCCTCTGTATAGAAATCTCAGACCAAACAAGCCTATACACTGACACCAGACCACTCCTGCCCCCCCCTGTATGCAGAGCCCAGACCAGACACATCTGCAGACTGAACCTTGACCAGACCACCTCTGTATACAGACCCCAGACCAAATACCCTGCAGACTCACCCTAGACCAGACCCCCATTACAAATCCAAGTCCAGATCCCCTATTTACTGATCATCACCACCCTTCCTTTTGTTACAGATCCGAGGCCAGAACACGGACCAGACATACTTGTAGACTCACCCAAGACTAACCCCCCCCCCCCATTACAATTATAGGTTAAGATCCCTTGTTTAATGACCCCCCCTCCACACACACAATTTGTTACAGACCCTAGACCAGACATTTCACTGCTCACCCCTCCCCGCTCCTGTGCTTTCCCTCTGTTCCCTCTGTAGATACAGTCTTGACGCTGAACTGCCCGGGAAGCAAAAAGTGGTGCTTGAATGGGACAAGGTGAGTATGTGGGGCTCTAGATATTTTTCAGCTCTTCCTAGTCCACAAGATCTCCCCTTGTTTCGCATTTTTCAGAAAATTCTGACAGAGTTGCCAAGTATATTCTAATCCATGACCTTTCACAGTATGGAGAAGGATAAGGACACGGGTGAAGCTTCCTGTATAGTTCACGTGGTAAATGTCCTGATCCCGTTATGCCTCCCTGAGCATCAAGAAAATAGTCCACATGTGTTTTTATCGGCATCTTCCTTGGGTTCCCCAGCTTTCTGCTAATGGCCGACCGCCTGCAGGGAAGTCTAACGCCTGTGGATACACGTGTGTGCGCCCCATGTGGTGTGCCGGAATCCATTTATGCCACTTATATCATATATTTTTCCCTTTAAAAGCAAGAATTTGTAGCAATCAGACCTCCTTATTCCAAATTAGAAAACGTTCTTCTATCCAATTTCTTTGGTGATGGGTTCTTCCTTAGTGGGTTTTTTTTCTCAGCATTTATTCTTAGCGGGAAGAACAGCAGGAGACTTTTATTAATTCATTTTATTATTGTGTAAGTTTCTGTAATAAGAAGCCCACGCACTGGATTAACACTTTCTCTTCTTCATAGTCTCGGCAAACACTTTGAACATCTCAATATTCTATTATTGTACACAGTAGTGCGGATATCGGAGCAATCAGACAGCTGGTAAAACAGGAAGGAATTGTGTCCTATCTAACTCATAGGGTCTCCAACAATCAGCTGGTATCACCCAGGGAATTTTCATTGACCATACATTACATTTCCTCTGCTGGCAATGAATAACCGACCACATGAAGACCTCCTCCTTGGCTCCTAGGGGAAAGTCCAAAGAGGAGACCTGTTCGATCATCTCTACTCTGCAGCTCTGTTTTGCCTCAATCATGTAGTCATTTTTATACCAATTTCCGAATACACAACTTTGCTGGTGACTCTTACTTTTCTCTAATTCAATTTGACAGAACAATCTTCTTCTCCAATGGGTGCTCTCATCAGCCATTATGTCTCCCTTGCTGATGTCCTGCACCATATGGCCAGCAACAGTTGGGTTAAGCAAAAAACTGTATGGGGCCCCATGAATCCGGTATGGGCACCCCTGCCCCAGCTGTCCGGGGGGAGGTGTGCTGTTGGTGGCGTGTCATCCCTGAACCCCATACTCACTTCTCACTTGGCCCGGTGCAGCATTCCATAGTTCTGACAGGTTGCTGGCACAGTAAAGCTAAGAGAATGCAGTAACGCTGCGCCAGCCAGGTGAGTATTGGGTTCAGAGATGGAATCCCTCAGACAGCACCCATCCCACTACCCCCGGAACTGTTGGGGGGGGGGGGGGGTGATTAGGTGCAGCTGTGATCAGGGGGGTTGTTGTCACCTTCCAGGGTGATAGGTCATGGTGCTACTGCAATCAGGAGGGGGCTTTGAGAGTGGTTCCATCATAGTTCTGGGCCCTGTAGCAGCTGCGTGGTCTACCGTCATGGTAGCTACTGTACACCACTCCTATCAAATAACTCCAAAACTAAAAATGGAGAATTGCCAACTTCCCTGACATGAACAAATAGAATGAGTGATTCACTTTGCCGATTACTATTATTGATTTGCCTAAATATAAAATCCAAAAAAAGGCAATCAATAGTATCAAATGGCTTCGACCGGTCCACCCTAATGGCGGCCTGATCGGTTAACGTACCAACAATACAGGGTATCGATTCCCTCGTGTCTACTCCCATAATGTGTATACGGTCTTTGTCCAGGATATCTCTAAGCCTCGGAGCTCCATAGGACCGAGAGACAAATCATACCATCAGATAGGTCTAGCCATAAAAGCATTTGTCCCAATTATCCTAATAGGTGCAGCTTGTCCTGGATGCTGACCTTTATACATGCGGCCTGTCAGGCCTCTATATCTCATTAACTTAATGAATTACCGGCGGTGGCTGGACGACTTGTCCTTTTGCACCGATCCTTCTTCTATTCTCCGGCACCTAATGAACAATGCACAGGCCAGGGCGCGGGATGCTCGGCTCCTCTTCCATCTTACTAACATTGATTTGGAGATAATAAGTTAAGTGTCTATGGAAAGACATCCATTGATTGTGAACATTTTATTTCATTATGAGAATCTCATGCATTGCGGAGCGTCTGCGGGATCGTCGGGCATTACCATGCATTTAGCCTTGAGCACATCTTCACAAATCATCACAATTGATGGCGATTTGCAAGGCATTATTGGATGCAATCAAAAGTGATAGGCTCAAAGCGAGCTCCACATTCTTCTTCATATCCAATATACAAGGCAAAGTTTTCTTTTCCTCTACAGAATAATCGGGAAAAAAATAATAGCCCAAACGTCCACTACGCATCGGGGCAATCCATAGCACGTACTGCATACAAGTCTTCCCATCTATATCACCATACACAGACATTGGTTATACTGCATATGGTGATGTTGTTTGGCTACTTTTTGGTGCCAGTTCTTGTGGATAGGGATTAATTTTAATCCTGGGGTAACGCCTTTAAGAGTCTTGTTATAACACTGTTAAAGGGGTACTCTGGAGGAAAAAAATACTTTTTTCAAATTACACAGATTTGTAAAATAATTCTACTTAAAGGGAACCTGTCACAGTCCCACCCCCCACCCCCGTGCCGGAGTGATGCCCGCCCGACCCCCCGGTGGAGCACCATATACTTACCCCTTCCCTGAAGTCCCTGTTCTTAAACCGCTCCCACCGACGCAATATCGCCGTCGGAATCTGAGATGAGTCCGACACCCATAGAGAATGACTAGAGCCCTACACAAAGTGGTGTATTCTTTCCAGTCTGACACAGTGCTCTCTGCTGCCACCTCTGTCCATGTCAGGAAATGTCCAGAGCAGAAGCAAATCCCTAAAGAAAACCTCTACTGCACTGTAACACACACAGATCTGGGATGAACGCTGGGGCTGGTTCAAGTGTGTATAGAGCAGGTGTATACTGGTCCGGTGATCCAGTGCGGGCCAGTGGCTGCTGGGGTGGTTGATGCGCTGACAGAGGCTGTCCAAGGTAAGGGGCAGCTCTGATGATGTCTGGGCTCTCGACTGTCTAGGGGGCTGTGTGGGGATGCTGGTGTGAATTGCACCATTCAGGAAGACCATGCTTCACTGTTGCGGGCCCCATAGCAGCTGCGTGGTCTGCAGTATATATGTGTATAGTTTAGTGCTTAAAAAAAAATTTGCTCAATTTTATTAGTTTGCAATATGTGAATAATGAGAATAGTTCTAGAGAATGAGCTAGAGAAGCAATAAAAAGTAAACTGATCAGCTGATCATGGGCTTCCTATTCTATCATGTAGTTCTGATCCTTTTTTTTTTTTTTCTTTGCCAGTGACTGTAAATCTGAAGCAGAACCTTTTATCCGGAAGATTTATATAGTCACCGACACAAGTCTGGGATAAATACTAAATAATCTATGGGCCAGCAGCGGGGCAAGTACTGTCAGGGGGATATGGGGCGGCGCAGGAGGATGCATCAGACCTCTGGGAGCCGGAGCGGAGATGAATGTGACATGACAGGTAAAATGGCCTGAGAATCCACCGAGAATTATGGGAAAAAAACAATTCGTTCTTGTAACATCCAACAAAATCATTTCAATTTGCAATCTAACAAGAGCGGAAGCGTAAAGTCCTTCAGACTGCATGTACAAAGTGTCTGCTTGTCCCTATTCTGTATGTGCCCGGCTATTAGGCGGAGGGAGGCGCTCCATCTGTAATCACAAGGAACAGAATGTCAGGGGCAAAATACAAAAAGCAGAAATACCTGGAAATACAAGACCCTGAGTCATCCTCTCCACTCAATAATTCATAGTGCAATTCTGGAGGAATAGCGTAAATGTCAGATGGGGAGAATAGGGGTCCCATGTCCTCTAATGCTCCCTAGAACTAGGACAGAGAGTGAATGAGAAGACTTAGAGCCGGATGTGGCTCCTTCTATAGTATAGTATTATGGATATAGGTGCTCGGTAGACACATGCAAACTTGCCGAAAGTTTAGGTTCACCCGAACGATCGCCATTTGAATCCCTGGAGAAGTTGGATGCAGCCGAGGACTGCCTGACATAGGTTATATCCATGTTTTCCAGGCAGTCCTCAGACTGCATCCACCTTCTCCAGGCAGCAGGATTCAGATACAGGATTCAGGATTCGTGTGAATCCAAACTTTCAGCAAGTACGCTCATCTCTAGCGCTCGGCTCTTTTATCAACTTCTCATAGACTACTGTGGAATTTTTAGTATCCCTGAATGTTTGATATTTCTATAATCAACCACTAACATCTCCTGTTTCTATTCTACCTACAATGCCTGAAGAATCTGGGGCCTGACAGTATCCTTCCTGTCCACCCAGGATCCATAAAGGCCCTATTCCACAGAACGATTATCGGCCGTATTCGGCTGATATCGGCCATTACAGCCGATAATCGGCCCGTGGAATAGAGGGCAATGATCCTTGCATCGCTTGTATTTCAAACATGTTGAAAAACAAGCGACTGATATAGCAGCGATCTGCTGCCGTCGCCCCATGAAAAAGGAGTGGCGGCAGCAGGCCACCGCTATCCTCTACGGGCTGCCTGGACGATCTAGCGATCACCCGGGCAGCCCCCCCGAAGCTCCCCGCGGCCCTTCCCGCACTCACTTGCTGCTGTCGCATGTAATAGCGGTGGTAGCGAGCGGGGAGCAAGGAGCAAACGAGCACTGACAGCGCTAGTTTGCTCCTCTCCGTCGGCCCATGGAACAGGGCCTTTACTCTTACAGCCCTATTACATAATCTGCACAATTAGGCAGAATCGGGCAGATAGCACCCCAAGCAATTAAGGCAACAATCGGCCAAAAAAGTAAATCTTCGGCTGCTCACTGTCTTTCAGAAACTTTGAAAATCATTGGCCGCTGACCACACATGGCTCCTTGTAATCGGTGGTGCATGGTCGTTTGATGATAAAAGCGTATAGAAAATAATAAAGTTATACTTACCTCTCCAGGCTCCGCTCTGTGTCCTCCTGCGTGTTCCCCTGTCACCACAACCACCGATGACCCTTCCTATCCTGTCTGTGCAGTGACAGCCAATCACGATGGCCACAATGCTGTCCCGTCTTAGAGCCACTGTAGAGGTGGCTTCGTCGGAGGCAACTGTGGTGAGTGAGTGGGAAACAGGTAGGAGGACACAGGGGAGCCTGGAGAGGTAAGTATAACTTTATTATATTCCATATATGCCAGAATAGGAATAGCAAGGACATCACTAACAATCATCGAGTTGTGTAATCGGCTCGCTTACATAGCAATTCAAGCTGTGTAATACGGCTCTAAGACACAGTAGAGAACAGATCTCCAATATGTGATGAGCAGTCATGTATGAGCAGATAGATAGACACAGCTGGGGCCTCTCCCCATCATCTTCGGATCCGGCTAATTATAACATTTAGTTAAGTACTAGAAAAGAGGTTAAAGGAAGAAAAACAAACAGGGTCAAGAGTCGCCGTTTCCCTAAGCTGAAGCGCGACTCCTGCGCACAGGAAGTTGGGCATCATTACGAAGCTCGGGGGACGCTCGGCATATCGCTGTTTGTTGATTACAAAGCAATTAATTATATAGAACAAGTGAATGAACGACAACTAATAAATGGGAATTTGCCGAGATTTCTCGCTTGATTAGACAACTTATAAAACTAATTAGATTTTTAGACAATTGCTGAGTAAATAATATATTCCCCTCCAGCGGTAAATGAGCTTGTAGGGATTTGTGGATTAGAAACCTACTTAGTTGATGTGTATTTGTATTCCGGAGAGAATTCGATGCTAAAGCCATTTACAGAAACCAGGAAAATAACATCACTTTTCCCTGCTCGGCGGCACCATTTAATTGTCCGGTGGGATCTGGGGATCAGTGGGGTGGGCGGCTGCCTTTCCAGCTCATGGCGGCTCCTATTCTCTAAGGAGCCACATTAGCCAGTTAAGTGTGTTCTGGGTCATAAACGGGATTTTAAAGGATATGGTGAAAAGCATTAGAAATTCAGGGCTCTTATTTACAAGGTAGCTTATAAATCACAGGCGCTGCTCTGTTTATGGGCAATTGTTTCTTGTTTTTTCCATATTTTATAGTGTTCGGCCATATTGTAAATTTAAAGAGATATTACTGTTGCCTCTTTACCTTTTACCTCTACGTATAATGGACTTCTACAGCTGTAGGTTCCAACCAGGGGCGTAACTAGAAATGGCTGGGCCCCATAGCAAACTTTTGATTGGGGCCCCCACCCCCTCAATCGACCACTACGCCATCAACACACTCAGCTCTACACAGGTTCTGTACACCATATAAATTACAGTACAGTTATATTAAGTGACTCACAGGGGACGTCTTCTCTGATCAGAGTTGTTTCCATCATTTTCTTCTTCATCCTTCCTGGGCCATTAGAACTTCTCCGAGCCACGAATCCACAGAATCCACAGAATCAGAAACATATTAGGCTCCTCACTCTGTCACCATCCTCATCTCTATACAAACTGCACATCTGTATTGGCCCCTTTACCCCCTTGTTTAGTGGATAGCCCTGACACTATGTGACCCCATTATAGTATATGCCCCTCTGTGTATTCCCCCTTACCGATGCCACCCTTGTTGGCGCCTTATAAATTACCCCCCGTGTTGTCCATCCCCCTTAAAGATGGTCCCCCATGTCGTCCCCCTATAGATGCCCTCTCATTTGGTCCCCTTATAAATGCCCCCTCATGGTGTACCCCTATAGATGGCCCCCTGTATTATCCCCCTATGTATACCTCCCTGTATAATCCACCATAGATTGGCACCCCTGTATTATCCCCCATAGATGGCCCCCTGTATATCCCCCATAGATGGCCCCTTGTATATCCCCCATAGATGGCCCCCTGTATATCCCCCATAGATGGCCCCCTGTATATCCCCCATAGATGGCCCCCTGTATATCCCCCATAGATGTCACCCCTGTATATCCCCCATAGATGGCCCCCTGTATATCCCCCATAGATGGCCCCCTGTATATCCCCCATAGATGCCCCCCCCTGTATATCCCCCATAGATGGCCCCCTGTATATTTCCAATAGATGCTTCCCCTGTATATCCCCCATAGATGTCCCCCCTGTATATCCCCCGTAGATGGCCCCCTGTATTATCCCCCGTAGATGCCCCCCCTGTATATCCCCCATAGATGTCCCCCCTGTATATCCCCCATAGATGTCCCCCCTGTATATCCCCCATAGATGTCACCCCTGTATATCCCCCATAGATGGCCGCCTGTATATCCCCCATAGATGTCCCCCCTGTATATCCCCCATAGATAACCCCCCTGTATATCCTCCATAGATGGCCCCCCTGTATATCCCCCATAGATGGCCCCCCTGTATATACTCCATAGATGGCCCCCCTGTATATCCCCCATAGATGGCCCCCCTGTATATACCCCATAGATGGCCCCCTGTATATCCCCCATAGATGGCCCCACCCTGTATTATCCCCCTTTGCAAAGCAGATAGAAAAAAAAAAAAAAAACACCAATCACCTAACTCCCCCGTCAGCTGTCTTCTCCTCTTCTCCCGGGGGTGGGGGCGTCCTGGGGATCCCCGGGCAGCACAGGTGTCGGGCTCAGAGTGGCTCAGTGTCCGCCGGGGCACGTACTTCCGGCGCAGGGTGCATCTCTAACAAGTGCTCCTGTGCCGGAGGTACAGGCTGGGGGCGGACGCTGAGCTCACCGGTACCTGTGCTGCCGGGACAGCAATACGGTGGCAAGGGGGGGCAGCATCCCCGGAAGCACCGGTACCAGTGAGCTCAGAGTCCGCCCCTAGCCTGTACACAGGAGCGCTTGTTAGTGCTTGAAGTCCCTGCACCAGAAGTACTTACCCTGGCCCCCGGCGGACGCCAAGCCACTCCGAGCCTGTCACCTGTGCTGCCTGGGAATCCCCGGGACACCCCTGGACCCAGGGGCGTAGCTAATGTCTCCTGGGCCCTGGTGCGAGAGGCCCCCCCCCCTCCTTTCACGACCAAGTGATGCTATTGGTGTGTGTGTGTGTGTGTGTAAATATATATATACAGTGTCGGACTGGGCCACCGGGGAGCCGGGGGATCCCCCGGTGGGCCCCACCCCCTCCTCCCTCTTGCAGGGCCCTTCCCCTAAGCCAGAGAGGGGCTTCCCATTTGGAAGCTGCCTTATATCGGGAGCTCCCACACTGCTGGGGCCCCCCTCCTCCCTGCACTCTGTGGACCGGGCTGCAGAATTCCCCCTCCCCCACGGACCGGGCTCCGTCCTCAGCAGCTCCCTGGCTCTGACACAGTGACTTCCGGCCTGAGTGCTCTCCCAGGAGACAGGAAGATGCAGGGGGCCCCCTCTCCTCTCTCCTGCCTCCCTCTCCCTCTCAGCTGTGACGTCTTTTCCCTCCTGTATACAGCTCTGCAGTCGGGTGCAGAGGGGGAGGGGCTGCAGACTGGGCTGGGAGCAGAGACTTCACTAGTGACCCCCCTGGAGCGTCCTGCATAGAAAGTAAGTGTGTGTGTGTGTGTGTGTGTGTGTGTGACCATATATCTGTGTAATCTGCATGTGTGTGCTTCTGTATCCATGTGTGTCTGTGTGCTGGTAGAGGTATATATGTAATCTGCATGTGTGTGTCTGTATCTATGCTGTGTGTCTGTAGAGGTATATATGTAATCTGCATGTGTGTGTCTGTATCTATGCTGTGTGTCTGTAGAGGTATATATGTAATCTGCATGTGTGTGTCTGTATCTATGCTGTGTGTCTGTAGAGGTATATATGTAATCTGCATGTGTGTGTCTGTATCTATGCTGTGTGTCTGTAGAGGTATATATGGGATCTGCATGTGTGTGTCTGTATCTATGCTGTGTGTCTGTAGAGGTATATATGGGATCTGCATGTGTGTGTCTGTATCTATGCTATGTGTCTGTAGAGGTATATATGGGATCTGCATGTGTGTGTCTGTATCTATGCTGTGTGTGTGTGTAGAGGTATATATGGGATCTGCATGTGTGTGTCTGTATCTATGCTATGTGTCTGTGTAGAGGTATATATGGGATCTGCATGTGTGTGTCTGTATCTATGCTGTGGGTCTGTGTAGAGGTATATATGGGATCTGCATGTGTTTGTATCCGTGTAGTTTCTCTATGTTGGCATATTTGTGTATCCTGTAATCTGCCTATCTGTGTGTGTATACATGTATTGGGGATCTATATATGTAATCTTCCTGGGTTTGTATCTATGTGATGTGTTTGAGCATACTTGTGTATAGGGCTGGGCGATTAATTCGCTCAGAATGTTAGAATCGTTTTGATTTTTTGTGAAAATCATAAATTCGATTTTCACAAAAAATCATTGAGGGCGGGACGGCGAGCGGCCGAGCAGCGAGAGAAGAAGGGCGGGTGGCCGAGCAGTCCAGAGATGGGCAGTGTGGGGCCGGCGGGCGCTGCCGTGAATGGGGTGGAGGCCATGGCAGGTGGATAAGGTCAGGAGATCCAAAGAGGAGAGAGACTGAGAGCAGGGCGCCCTCTGCCGCCTGACACCCCGCTGTCCCCGCACACTGACTGACTTCCCGCGCTTTTATTATAGCGGGGACGGGATTACTCATCTCTTCCTGCTCTAATAGAGGAGAATGGCCGCCAGAAGTGCTGGGGAAGTGTCACCACACCAGCTCACGCGTGACTGGCCAGCTACTGCCAAACTACAGCTCCCAGCATGCCCTGACAGCCTGTGTATAACTACTCCCAACATGCCCTGACAGCCTGTGTATAATACTCCCAAAATGCCCTGACAGTCTATGTATAACTACTACCCCCAGCATGCCCTGACAGCCTGTGCATAACTACTACCCCCAGCATGCGCATAACTACTACCCCCAGCATGCCCTGACAGCCTGTGTATACTACCCCCAGCATCCCCTGACAGCCTGTGTATACTACCCCCAGCATGCCCTGACAGCCTGTGTATAACTATTACTGCCAGCATGCCCTGACAGCCTGTGTATAACTACTCCCAACATGCCCTGACAGCCTGTGTATAATACCCCCAGCATGCCCTGACAGAGTGTGTATAATACCCCCCAGCATGCCCTGACAGCCTGTGTATAATACCCCCAGCATACCCTGACAGCCTGTGTATAATACCCCCAGCATACCCTGACAGCCTGTGTATAATACCCCCAGCATGCCCTGACAGCCTGTGTATAACTATTACTGCCAGCATGCCCTGACAGCCTGTGTATAACTACTCCCAACATGCCCTGACAGCCTGTGTATAATACCCTTAGCATGCCCTGACAGCCTGTGTATAATACCCCCCAGCATGCCCTGACAGCCTGTGTATAATACCCCCAGCATACCCTGACAGCCTGTGTATAATACCCCCAACATGCCCTGACAGCCTGTGTATACTACCCCCAGCATGCCCTGACAGCCTGTGTATAATACCCCCAGCATGCCCTGACAGCCTGTGTATAATACCCCCCAGCATGCCCTGACAGCCTGTGTATAACTACTCCCAACATGCCCTGACAGCCTGTGTATACTACCCCCAGCATGCCCTGACAGCCTGTGTATAATACCCCCAGCATGCCCTGACAGCCTGTGTATAACTACTCCCAACATGCCCTGACAGCCTGTGTATAATACCCCCAGCATGCCCTGACAGCCTGTGTATACTACCCCCAGCATGCCCTGACAGCCTGTGTATAATACCCCCAGCATGCCCTGACAGCCTGTGTATAACTACTCCCAACATGCCCTGACAGCCTGTGTATAATACCCCCAGCATGCCCTGACAGCCTGTGTATACTACCCCCAGCATGCCCTGACAGCCTGTGTATAATACCCCCAGCATGCCCTGACAGCCTGTGTATAATACCCCCAGCATGCCCTGACAGCCTGTGAATACTACCCCTAGCATGCCCTGACAGCCTGTGTATACTACCCCCAGCATACCCTGACAGCCTGTGTATAATACCCCCAGCATGCCCTGACAGCCTGTGTATAATACCCCCAGCATGCCCTGACAGCCTGTGTATAATACCCCCCCAGCATGCCCTGACAGCCTGTGTATAACTATTACTGCCAGCATGCCCTGACAGCCTGTGTATAACTACTCCCAACATGCCCTGACAGCCTGTGTATAATACCCCCAGCATGCCCTGACAGCCTGTGTATAATACCCCCCAGCATGCCCTGACAGCCTGTGTATAATACCCCCAGCATACCCTGACAGCCTGTGTATAATACCCCCAACATGCCCTGACAGCCTGTGTATAATACCCCCAACATGCCCTGACAGCCTGTGTATAATACCCCCAACATGCCCTGACAGCCTGTGTATAATACCCCCAGCATGCCCTGACAGCCTGTGTATAATACCCCCAGCATGCCCTGACAGCCTGTGAATACTACCCCCAGCATGCCCTGACAGCCTGTGTATACTACCCCCAGCATACCCTGACAGCCTGTGTATAATACCCCCAGCATGCCCTGACAGCCTGTGTATAATACCCCCAGCATGCCCTGACAGCCTGTGTATAATACCCCCCAGCATGCCCTGACAGCCTGTGTATAATACCCCCAGCATACCCTGACAGCCTGTGTATAATACCCCCAACATGCCCTGACAGCCTGTGTATACTACCCCCAGCATGCCCTGACAGCCTGTGTATAATACCCCCAGCATGCCCTGACAGCCTGTGTATAATACCCCCCAGCATGCCCTGACAGCCTGTGTATAACTACTCCCAACATGCCCTGACAGCCTGTGTATAATACCCCCAGCATGCCCTGACAGCCTGTGTATAATACCCCCAGCATGCCCTGACAGCCTGTGTATAACTACTCCCAACATGCCCTGACAGCCTGTGTATAATACCCCCAGCATGCCCTGACAGCCTGTGTATAATACCCCCAGCATGCCCTGACAGCCTGTGTATACTACCCCCAGCATGCCCTGACAGCCTGTGTATAATACCCCCAGCATGCCCTGACAGCCTGTGTATAATACCCCCAGCATGCCCTGACAGCCTGTGAATACTACCCCCAGCATGCCCTGACAGCCTGTGTATAATACCCCCAGCATGCCCTGACAGCCTGTGTATAATACCCCCAGCATGCCCTGACAGCCTGTGTATAATACCCCCAGCATGCCCTGACAGCCTGTGAATACTACCCCCAGCATGCCCTGACAGCCTGTGTATAATACCCCCAGCATGCCCTGACAGCCTGTGTATAATACCCCCAGCATGCCCTGACAGCCTGTGTATACTACCCCCAGCATACCCTGACAGCCTGTGTATAATACCCCCAGCATGCCCTGACAGCCTGTGTATAATACCCCCAGCATGCCCTGACAGCCTGTGTATAATACCCCCCCAGCATGCCCTGACAGCCTGTGTATAATACCCCCCAGCATGCCCTGACAGCCTGTGTATAATACCCCCCCAGCATGCCCTGACAGCCTGTGTATAATACCCCCCAGCATGCCCTGACAGCCTGTGAATACTACCCCCAGCATGCCCTGACAGCCTGTGTATACTACCCCCAGCATGCCCTGACAGCCTGTGTATAATACCCCCAGCATGCCCTGACAGCCTGTGTATAATACCCCCCCAGCATGCCCTGACAGCCTGTGTATAATACCCCCCAGCATGCCCTGACAGCCTGTGAATACTACCCCCAGCATGCCCTGACAGCCTGTGTATACTACCCCCAGCATGCCCTGACAGCCTGTGTATAATACCCCCAGCATGCCCTGACAGCCTGTGTATACTACCCCCAGCATACCCTGACAGCCTGTCAGTTACCCCCAGTTCCCCTAAGTCACCCCCAGTCTTCCCCAGTCACAGGGGGATCGAGAATCGTCCAAATTAAAAATAAAATTGAGATTTTATTTTTTGGCCATATCGCCCCGCCCTACTTGTGTATATCTGCCTATTTGTACAGTATGGGTTTGCACATCTATTATATATTTATGTCGTGTGTATTTCTGTGTGGTAGTACAATATATGTCCTGTGTGTAGTGCAGGGGCGGGCTGGGCCGGGGGGCAGGGGGGCACATGCCCCCCGGGCCGGTCTTCCCCCAGCTGTCAGGGCCGCATGGCTGCTGACAGCTGGCTGGAGTCCTCAGTGCCTCCCCTGCTTACAGCCCCGGCCCTCTTCTGTCATATTTACCTGTGGCTGTGCTGTGGATCCGGTCTGTGCTGGAAGCGGCCGCTGAAGCCCCGCCCCCATGACGGGAAGCCCCGCCTCCTTTATGGCTATTATGCTTTCTATAAGCCTATGAGGCTTATGGTAAAAAGCAAACTGCTGTACGCAGTATCTTCCTCCGGCCACCAGAGTGCGCTCTCTCCTTCCAGCTCGTTCTCCTGTGTCTGGGCTAGAAGAGCCTGAAGACCGAGAAGATGGTGTCTGCAGGAAGCCAGGTACCTACACAGGAGGAGATCTACACAGCAGGACATCTACACAGCAGGACATAGGGCAGGAGGAGGGAACCAAGGCCCTCCAGCTGTTGCAGAACTACTACTACCATCATACCTGGGCAGCCATAGGCTGTCCATGCATGATGGGAGTTGTAGTTTTGCAACAGCTGAAGAGCCAAGGTTCCCTATCCCTGACATAGAGGATACATATATACAGGAGACCTACACAGGAGGATACATATATACAGGAGACCTACACAGGAGGATACATATATACAGGAGACCTACACAGGAGGATACATATATACAGGAGACCTACACAGGAGGATCCATATACACAGGAGACCTACACAGGAGGATACATATATACAGGAGACCTACACAGGAGGATACATATATACAGGAGACCTACACAGGAGGATACATATATACAGGAGACCTACACAGGAGGATACATATATATAGGAGGAGACATACAGAGGAGTATATAGAGGATACATATATACAGGAGGATACATACAGAGGAGTATATAGAGGATACATATATACAGGAGGAGACATATATACAGGGGTACATGGAGGATACATATATACAAGAGGAGACATACAGAGGAATTAGGGCTGGGTAAATAAACAAATTAATTCGCCCAGAAGGTTAGAATCGATTAGATTTTTGTAAAAATCTTAAATTAAATTTTCACAAAAAATCATTGCAGGCGGAGCAGCATGGATTGTCGGGTTGGCGGCCGGGCAAGAGGTGCAGGTCAAGCGGGCGGCGCAGAGGTGAGGTGCATGGCGGGCTTATGGCGGTGCGTGGAGCATACCTCCCAACTTTTGCAAAGAGCAAAGAGGGACATGTGCGCCGCGGTCCCCATAGCCACGCCCCCATAGCAACCCTCCATAGCCACGCCCCCATAGCAACCCTTCATAGCCACGCCCCCATAGCAACCCTCCATAGCCACTCCCCTACAGTCACCACATGCTGCTGACTGAATAGTTCCCTATACAGTATCCAATTCCACCAAAAATGCCCTATATAGTATCTAATCCCCCATTATAGTGCCCCACATAGTATCCAATGCCCCCATATAGTGCCCCCATATAGTGCCCCACATAGTATCCAATGCCCCCATATAGAGCCCCACATAGTAGCCTATGCCCCCATATAGTGCCCCACATAGTAGTCAATCCCCCATATAGTGCCCACATAGTAGCCAATCCCCATATAGTGCCCCACATAGTAGCCAATCCCCCCATATAGTGCCCACATAGTAGCCAATCCCCCCATATAGTGCCCACATAGTAGCCAATCCCCATATAGTGCCCCATATTATCCAATCCCCCATATAGTGCCCCACATAGTAGCCAATGCCCCCATATAGTGCCCCACATAGTAGCCAATCCCCCATATATTGCCCCACATAGTAGCCAATGCCCCCATATAGTGCCCACATAGTAGCCAATCCCCCATATATGCCCACATAGTAGCCAATCCCCCCTTATAGTGCCCCACATAGTAGCCAATCCCCATATAGTGCCCCACATAGTAGCCAATCCCCCATATAGTGCCCCACATAGTAGCCAATCCCCCATATATGCCCCACATAGTAGCCAATCCC
Source organism: Dendropsophus ebraccatus (assembly GCF_027789765.1). Taxonomy (NCBI): domain Eukaryota; kingdom Metazoa; phylum Chordata; class Amphibia; order Anura; family Hylidae; genus Dendropsophus; species Dendropsophus ebraccatus. The sequence continues at coordinate 14,822,161 of NC_091462.1, read as the reverse complement.
CCATATAGTAGCCAATCCCCATATAGTGCCCCACATAGTAGCCAATCCCCCATATAGTGCCCCACATAGTAGCCAATCCCTCCATATATGCCCCATATAGTAGCCAATGCCCCCCATATAGTGTCCACATAGTAGCCAATCCCCCATATATGCCCCACATAGTAGCCAATCCCCCATATATGCCCCACATAGTAGCCAATCCCCCATATATGCCCCACATAGTAGCCAATCCCCCATATAGTGCCCCACATAGTAGCCAATCCCCCATATATGCCCCACAGAGTAGCCAATACCCCCCATTAGTGTGGCCCCAGCGGAAAAAACAATAAAGCAGTAACTCGCCTGTCCTCCGGTCCCAGCAGCTCCTCTCCCGGCAGAGCGCGCACTTCCCGTCATCCTCCGGGGTGGGCAGCGGGGTATACAGACACTGACTGTGCCGGAAGTGATTCATGATGGAGGCTACAGGTCACTTCCGGTACAGTCAGTGTCTGTATACCCCGCTGCCCGCCCCGGAGGATGACGGGAGTGCGCGCTCTGCCGGGAGAGGAGCTGCTGGGACCGGAGGACAGGTGAGTTACTGGTTTATTGTTTTTTTCGCTGGGGCCACGTATAATGCGGGACACTGGGGGCCGTTCCGGGACCGCGGGACAGAACCCCGAAAACGGGACTGTCCCGCGAAATCCGGGACGGTTGGGAGGTATGGCGTGGAGTGTTGGGCCGGAGGTGAGGTGCAGGGCGGTCGGGCAGTCCGCCTAACAGAGCTGCGACTGACCTGCCCGAGCTATAAATATCACGTCCTGCTCCCCTCCTGGCCACACGTGCAGGTCCCCGGTCACTGGAGCAGGCCGCAGGGACTGTAGTGGTGATATCACCACTACAGTCCCTGCGGCCTCCTTCAAAGACCGGGGACCTGCACGTGTGGCCGGGAGGGGAACTTGTGTGCCAGGGTGAGAGGAAGAGTAGGAGGGCTATGTGCACTCCTGCCCCAATCACCCCCAGCTGCCCCAGTCTCCCTAGAGTCACCCCCAGTCTGCCTCAGTGCCCCTCAATCACCCCCAGTCTTTCCCATTTCCCCTCCATCATCCCCAGTCTGCCCCAGTCCCCCTTCAGTCAATTCCAACTTCCAACTGTCCCCAGTCCCCCTTCAGTCAACCCCAGTTTGCCCCATACACCCCCAGCTCTCCCAGTCACCCTCAGCTCCCCCAGTTTGCCCCATACACCCCCCAGCTCTCCCAGTCACCCTCAGCTCCCCCAGTTTGCCCCATACACCCCCAGCTCTCCCAGTCACCCTCAGCTCCCCCAGTTTGCCCCATACACCCCCAGCTCTCCCAGTCACCCCCAGCTCCCCCAGTTTGCCCCGTACACCCCCAGCTCTCCCAGTCACCCCCAGCTCCCCCAGTTTGCCCCGTACACCCCCAGCTCTCCCAGTCACCCCAGCTCCCCCAGTTTGCCCCATACACCCCCAGCTCTCCCAGTCACCCCCAGCTCCCCCAGTTTGCCCCGTACACCCCCAGCTCTCCCAGTCACCCCCAGTTTCCCCCAGTGACCCCTCAGCTATACCCGTATTACTACTACACCCCTCATCTTTGCCTGTACTACTACAGCCCACATCTTTACCTGTACTACTAATCCCCCTCATCTGTACTACTAATACCCTCCATATCTATACCTGTACTACCTCACCCCTAATCTTTACCTGTACTACTACACCCCTTATTCACTATACCTCCACTACTACACCCTACCTAGATGGAGGCACCAGTGGTATGGTGGTATAAGTAACTATGTGGTGAAGGAGTGGTGATAATATTTGTTACTTATATAATGGTAATAGATGATGTGGCTATGGGGTCATACAGCGCAGTTATGGGCGTGGCTATGTCCCTCTTTCCCCCCAGCAAAAGTTGGGGGGTATGCATATATACAGGAGTACATAGAGAAGACATATATACAGAAGTATATAGATGATACATACAGTATATACAGTAGTACATAGAGGAGACATATATACAGAAGTATATAAATGATACATATATACAGGAGTACATAGAGGATACATCATATATTCTCTATGTACTCCTGTATATATGCATCCTCTATGTACTGCTGTATATATGTCTCCTCTGTACTGCTGTATATATGTCTCCTCTATGTACTGCTGTATATATGTCTCCTCTATGTACTCCTGTATATATGCATCCCCTTATATATAGTTACACTGATCCAAATTTTCCTGCATTGCATATTCCCTCGTGTGAATATATATATATATATATATATATATATATATATGTATATACGCACACACAGGAGGAGACCTACACAGCAGTACATAGAGGATACATATATACAGCAGTACATAGAGGATACATATATACAGGAGTAGACAAACACAGCAGTACATAGAGGATACATATATACAGGAGTAGACATACACAGCAGTACATAGAGGGGACATATATACAGGAGGAGACATATACAGGAGTACATAGAGGATACATATATACAGGAGTACATAGAGGATACATATAAGTATGTGTGTTTGTTGTTTTGTTTATTATTATTTTTACTAATGGGGGGTGCACACACGAGGGGGGTGTTCTAAAAAGAGGAATGCCTATACCCACAGGACCACAGCAGTGATATAAACTATTGTAAAAAAAAAAATACAGAAAACCCCAGCTTTCCCAGCATCTTGTATTTGTAGTCAGTATAATGGAGGTCACCCAGCTTTTCCACCATCTTATACTCAGTATGATGGAGGTCACCCAGCTTTCCCAGCATCTTATAGTCAGTAGGATGGAGGTCACCCAGCTTTCTCACCATCTTATACTCAGTATGATGGAGATCACCCAGCTTTTCCACCATCTTATACTGCGTATGATGGAGGTCACCCAGCTTTCCCAGCATCTTATAGTCAGTAGGATGGAGGTCACCCAGCTTTCCCAGCATCTTATACTCAGTATGATGGAGATCACCCAGCTTTTCCACCATCTTATACTGCGTATGATGGAGGTCACCCAGCTTTCCCAGCATCTTATAGTCAGTAGGATGGAGGTCACCCAGCTTTCCAGCATCTTATACTCAGTATGATGGAGATCACCCAGCTTTCACAGTATCTTATACTCAGTTTGATGAAGGTAAACCAGCTTTCCAGCATCATATACTCAGTACGATAGAGGTCACCCAGCATTCCTTGCATCTGTCTATGGGTACGTTCCGTGTCATCGCTGAGCCGCCCCATAGACTTATACAGGAAAGTGACTTCTGATCCCTTCACAGGGCACAGTAGGATATTTGGTCACAAATGACGAAGATGTAGGTAAGATTATAGGTAAGGGCCAGAGTGGTCCTTAAAGGATGGGCCGCCAGCCTGCTACTTATGGGCCAGTGCTGTGTGCTTGCCCCCCGGGCTAAAATTTGCCAGCCAGCCCCTGCCTCCAGCTGTTGCAGAACTACTACTACCATCATACCTGGGCAGCCATAGGCTGTCCATGCATGATGGGAGTTGTAGTTTTGCAACAGCTGAAGAGCCAAGGTTCCCTATCCCTGACATAGAGGATACATATATACAGGAGACCTACACAGGAGGATACATATATACAGGAGACCTACACAGGAGGATACATATATACAGGAGACCTACACAGGAGGATACATATATACAGGAGACCTACACAGGAGGATCCATATACACAGGAGACCTACACAGGAGGATACATATATACAGGAGACCTACACAGGAGGATACATATATACAGGAGACCTACACAGGAGGATACATATATACAGGAGACCTACACAGGAGGATACATATATATAGGAGGAGACATACAGAGGAGTATATAGAGGATACATATATACAGGAGGATACATACAGAGGAGTATATAGAGGATACATATATACAGGAGGAGACATATATACAGGGGTACATGGAGGATACATATATACAAGAGGAGACATACAGAGGAATTAGGGCTGGGTAAATAAACAAATTAATTCGCCCAGAAGGTTAGAATCGATTAGATTTTTGTAAAAATCTTAAATTAAATTTTCACAAAAAATCATTGCAGGCGGAGCAGCATGGATTGTCGGGTTGGCGGCCGGGCAAGAGGTGCAGGTCAAGCGGGCGGCGCAGAGGTGAGGTGCATGGCGGGCTTATGGCGGTGCGTGGAGCATACCTCCCAACTTTTGCAAAGAGCAAAGAGGGACATGTGCGCCGCGGTCCCCATAGCCACGCCCCCATAGCAACCCTCCATAGCCACGCCCCCATAGCAACCCTTCATAGCCACGCCCCCATAGCAACCCTCCATAGCCACTCCCCTACAGTCACCACATGCTGCTGACTGAATAGTTCCCTATACAGTATCCAATTCCACCAAAAATGCCCTATATAGTATCTAATCCCCCATTATAGTGCCCCACATAGTATCCAATGCCCCCATATAGTGCCCCCATATAGTGCCCCACATAGTATCCAATGCCCCCATATAGAGCCCCACATAGTAGCCTATGCCCCCATATAGTGCCCCACATAGTAGTCAATCCCCCCATATAGTGCCCACATAGTAGCCAATCCCCATATAGTGCCCCACATAGTAGCCAATCCCCCCATATAGTGCCCACATAGTAGCCAATCCCCCCATATAGTGCCCACATAGTAGCCAATCCCCATATAGTGCCCCATATTATCCAATCCCCCATATAGTGCCCCACATAGTAGCCAATGCCCCCATATAGTGCCCCACATAGTAGCCAATCCCCCATATAGTGCCCCACATAGTAGCCAATGCCCCCATATAGTGCCCACATAGTAGCCAATCCCCCATATATGCCCACATAGTAGCCAATCCCCCCATATAGTGCCCCACATAGTAGCCAATCCCCATATAGTGCCCCACATAGTAGCCAATCCCCCATATAGTGCCCCACATAGTAGCCAATCCCCCAAATATGCCCCACATAGTAGCCAATCCCCCATATAGTAGCCAATCCCCATATAGTGCCCCACATAGTAGCCAATCCCCCATATAGTGCCCCACATAGTAGCCAATCCCTCCATATATGCCCCATATAGTAGCCAATGCCCCCCATATAGTGTCCACATAGTAGCCAATCCCCCATATATGCCCCACATAGTAGCCAATCCCCCATATATGCCCCACATAGTAGCCAATCCCCCATATATGCCCCACATAGTAGCCAATCCCCCATATAGTGCCCCACATAGTAGCCAATCCCCCATATATGCCCCACAGAGTAGCCAATACCCCCCATTAGTGTGGCCCCAGCGGAAAAAACAATAAAGCAGTAACTCGCCTGTCCTCCGGTCCCAGCAGCTCCTCTCCCGGCAGAGCGCGCACTCCCGTCATCCTCCGGGGCGGGCAGCGGGGTATACAGACACTGACTGTGCCGGAAGTGATTCATGATGGAGGCTACAGGTCACTTCCGGTACAGTCAGTGTCTGTATACCCCGCTGCCCGCCCCGGAGGATGACGGGAGTGCGCGCTCTGCCGGGAGAGGAGCTGCTGGGACCGGAGGACAGGTGAGTTACTGGTTTATTGTTTTTTTCGCTGGGGCCACGTATAATGCGGGACACTGGGGGCCGTTCCGGGACCGCGGGACAGAACCCCGAAAACGGGACTGTCCCGCGAAATCCGGGACGGTTGGGAGGTATGGCGTGGAGTGTTGGGCCGGAGGTGAGGTGCAGGGCGGTCGGGCAGTCCGCCTAACAGAGCTGCGACTGACCTGCCCGAGCTATAAATATCACGTCCTGCTCCCCTCCTGGCCACACGTGCAGGTCCCCGGTCACTGGAGCAGGCCGCAGGGACTGTAGTGGTGATATCACCACTACAGTCCCTGCGGCCTCCTTCAAAGACCGGGGACCTGCACGTGTGGCCGGGAGGGGAACTTGTGTGCCAGGGTGAGAGGAAGAGTAGGAGGGCTATGTGCACTCCTGCCCCAATCACCCCCAGCTGCCCCAGTCTCCCTAGAGTCACCCCCAGTCTGCCTCAGTGCCCCTCAATCACCCCCAGTCTTTCCCATTTCCCCTCCATCATCCCCAGTCTGCCCCAGTCCCCCTTCAGTCAATTCCAACTTCCAACTGTCCCCAGTCCCCCTTCAGTCAACCCCAGTTTGCCCCATACACCCCCAGCTCTCCCAGTCACCCTCAGCTCCCCCAGTTTGCCCCATACACCCCCAGCTCTCCCAGTCACCCTCAGCTCCCCCAGTTTGCCCCATACACCCCCAGCTCTCCCAGTCACCCTCAGCTCCCCCAGTTTGCCCCATACACCCCCAGCTCTCCCAGTCACCCCCAGCTCCCCCAGTTTGCCCCGTACACCCCCAGCTCTCCCAGTCACCCCCAGCTCCCCCAGTTTGCCCCGTACACCCCCAGCTCTCCCAGTCACCCCAGCTCCCCCAGTTTGCCCATACACCCCCAGCTCTCCCAGTCACCCCCAGCTCCCCCAGTTTGCCCCGTACACCCCCAGCTCTCCCAGTCACCCCCAGTTTCCCCCAGTGACCCCTCAGCTATACCCGTATTACTACTACACCCCTCATCTTTGCCTGTACTACTACAGCCCACATCTTTACCTGTACTACTAATCCCCCTCATCTGTACTACTAATACCCTCCATATCTATACCTGTACTACCTCACCCCTAATCTTTACCTGTACTACTACACCCCTTATTCACTATACCTCCACTACTACACCCTACCTAGATGGAGGCACCAGTGGTATGGTGGTATAAGTAACTATGTGGTGAAGGAGTGGTGATAATATTTGTTACTTATATAATGGTAATAGATGATGTGGCTATGGGGTCATACAGCGCAGTTATGGGCGTGGCTATGTCCCTCTTTCCCCCCAGCAAAAGTTGGGGGGTATGCATATATACAGGAGTACATAGAGAAGACATATATACAGAAGTATATAGATGATACATACAGTATATACAGTAGTACATAGAGGAGACATATATACAGAAGTATATAAATGATACATATATACAGGAGTACATAGAGGATACATCATATATTCTCTATGTACTCCTGTATATATGCATCCTCTATGTACTGCTGTATATATGTCTCCTCTGTACTGCTGTATATATGTCTCCTCTATGTACTGCTGTATATATGTCTCCTCTATGTACTCCTGTATATATGCATCCCCTTATATATAGTTACACTGATCCAAATTTTCCTGCATTGCATATTCCCTCGTGTGAATATATATATATATATATATATATATATATATATATATATATATATATGTATATACGCACACACAGGAGGAGACCTACACAGCAGTACATAGAGGATACATATATACAGCAGTACATAGAGGATACATATATACAGGAGTAGACAAACACAGCAGTACATAGAGGATACATATATACAGGAGTAGACATACACAGCAGTACATAGAGGGGACATATATACAGGAGGAGACATATACAGGAGTACATAGAGGATACATATATACAGGAGTACATAGAGGATACATATAAGTATGTGTGTTTGTTGTTTTGTTTATTATTATTTTTACTAATGGGGGGTGCACACACGAGGGGGGTGTTCTAAAAAGAGGAATGCCTATACCCACAGGACCACAGCAGTGATATAAACTATTGTAAAAAAAAAAATACAGAAACCCCAGCTTTCCCAGCATCTTGTATTTGTAGTCAGTATAATGGAGGTCACCCAGCTTTTCCACCATCTTATACTCAGTATGATGGAGGTCACCCAGCTTTCCCAGCATCTTATAGTCAGTAGGATGGAGGTCACCCAGCTTTCTCACCATCTTATACTCAGTATGATGGAGATCACCCAGCTTTTCCACCATCTTATACTGCGTATGATGGAGGTCACCCAGCTTTCCCAGCATCTTATAGTCAGTAGGATGGAGGTCACCCAGCTTTCCCAGCATCTTATACTCAGTATGATGGAGATCACCCAGCTTTTCCACCATCTTATACTGCGTATGATGGAGGTCACCCAGCTTTCCCAGCATCTTATAGTCAGTAGGATGGAGGTCACCCAGCTTTCCAGCATCTTATACTCAGTATGATGGAGATCACCCAGCTTTCACAGTATCTTATACTCAGTTTGATGAAGGTAAACCAGCTTTCCAGCATCATATACTCAGTACGATAGAGGTCACCCAGCATTCCTTGCATCTGTCTATGGGTACGTTCCGTGTCATCGCTGAGCCGCCCCATAGACTTATACAGGAAAGTGACTTCTGATCCCTTCACAGGGCACAGTAGGATATTTGGTCACAAATGACGAAGATGTAGGTAAGATTATAGGTAAGGGCCAGAGTGGTCCTTAAAGGATGGGCCGCCAGCCTGCTACTTATGGGCCAGTGCTGTGTGCTTGCCCCCCGGGCTAAAATTTGCCAGCCAGCCCCTGGTGTAGTGTGTGGATATGTAGCACATGTATATACATTGATGGATTATACTGTAATATGGGTGGTATAGGGGGCAATCCAGGACTCTCAGGGGGCCCATAGCTGCTCACATATTGTGTTGCAGCCCCCACTCTACGTGCCCCAGATTCCCAGACAGTCGCTGTATTCCAGTGGCAGGTGACTTCACACGTACAGTATTTCAGCAGATTTCATGCTGCAACTTCCGCAGCAAAATCCGCTGCAATACTGTCATTTCCTATGAATCTACATTCTTGCAGCAGATTTTTCATTCCCTGTGACAATGTAGCCCCTGCCACTTAATCCACCAGCTGCCGGGCTAATATGTCACCTGGCTGCGCTCCCATCTGCTTCTCTGGGTCCTTGGCCTCCTGCTCAGCCACTGTGCGATGTCCCGCCGCTGCCACTGATTGGACGTCAGGGAGCCAGGAGCCAGAGAAGCAGGCAGGAGTGCGGCAGTGGTGGGTTAAGTGAGCAGGGGCTACATTTCCGCAGCGAATTATCTAAAGCCATAGGAATAACACTACAGAGCATCACAGCTGTGGAACTCACAGTGTGAAATCCCCTGTGATACTGTATATATGAAGTTTGTATAAGTGTAGGATGCTGGAAAAGTGCAAAGCCTAAGATTTTTGTCTGGCAGATTCTGCGGAGACGAGGCCGATAGAAAGAGAGAAGGAAAGTGAACGACTCCAAACGAAGAAGACGTCACCTGTGAGTCACTGGATGTAGCTACACTGTAGTGACTATATGGGTCTAATGTTGGTCTTTATATTGTGTTTTGTATAATAAGCAGTATGATAGTGCTATCCAGTCATTTGGGTGTGGGAATTTGTGGTCATGGTGTTGCTGTAGGATTTTCTGGTCATTTTATTCAGTATTGATATATGGCAGCATTATTCAGTCAATTGGGGTGATCGTATATGAATATATGATGTGTCAGTATTATTTGTGGAAAAATGACATTTTCAGCCATTCTTGCATAAACCAATAGTTATTTTTAAGGCTGAAAACATGGCCTAACTGACTTGTAATTTAGCACATATTATGGTCTTTAAATAGCTAAACGTATGTCCTGAGTTTACGTTTTTTTGGATTATTGCATTTGGTAATGTGGGGGCCCAGACAAGTTGGCAGTATGGGGCCCTGGAATTCCTGATGGCGGCCCTGTATGCACCCCTCATCTGACTGCACCCCTCCGGAGCAGTAGTATCAGTGATAGGTAGGATTATGCCCCCCTCACCAGATTGCACCCCCTCCGGAGCAGCATCAGTATCAGTGATAGGGAGGATTATGCACCCCTCATCTGACTGCACCCCCTCCGGAGCAGCAGTATCAGTGACAGGTAGGATAATACCCCCTCACCAGACTGCACCCCCTCCGGAGCAGCAGTATCAGTGACAGGTAGGATTATGCCCCCCCTCATCTGACTGCACCCCCTCCGGAGCAGCAGTATCAGTGACAGGTAGGATTATGCCCCCCTCATCTGACTGCACCCCCTCCGGAGCAGCAGCAGTAATATCAGTGATAGGTAGGATTATGCCCCCCCCCCCTCATCTGACTGCACCCCCTCCGGAGCAGCAGTATCAGTGATAGGTAGGATTATGCCCCCCTCATCTGACTGCACCCCCTCCGGAGCAGCAGCAGTAATATCAGTGATAGGTAGGATTATGCCCCCCCCCTCATCTGACTGCACCCCCTCCGGAGCAGCAGTATCAGTGATAGGTAGGATTATGCCCCCCCCCCCTCATCTGACTGCACCCCCTCCGGAGCAGTAGTATCAGTGATAGGTAGGATTATGCCCCCCTCATCTGACTGCACCCCCTCCGGAGCAGCAGCAGTATCAGTGATAGGTAGGATTATGCCCCCCCCTCATCTGACTGCACCCCTCCGGAGCAGCAGTATCAGTGATAGGTAGGATTATGCCCCCCTCATCTGACTGCACCCCCTCAGGAGCAGCAGCAGTAGTATCAGTGATAGGGAGGATTATGCACCCCTCATCTGACTGCACCCCCTCCGGAGCAGCAGTATCAGTGACAGGTAGGATTATGCCCCCCTCATCTGACTGCACCCCCTCCGGAGCAGCAGTATCAGTGATAGGTAGGATAATACCCCCTCACCAGACTGCACCCCCTCCGGAGCAGCAGTATCAGTGATAGGTAGGATTATGCCCCCCTCATCTGACTGCACCCCCTCCGGAGCAGCAGTATCAGTGATAGGTAGGATAATACCCCCTCACCAGACTGCACCTCCTCCGGAGCAGCAGTAGTATCAGTGATAGGTAGGATAATACCCCCCACCAGACTGCACCCCCTCCGGAGCAGTAGTATCAGTGATAGGTAGGATTATGTACCCCTCATCTGACTGCACCCCTTCCGGAGCAGCAGTATCAGTGATAGGTAGGATAATACCCCCTCACCAGACTGCACCCCCTCCGGAGCAGTAGTATCAGTGATAGGTAGGATAATGCCCCCTCACCAGACTGCACCCCCTCCAGAGCAGTAGTATCAGTGATAGGTAGGATAATACCCCCTCACCAGACTGCACCCCCTCCGGAGCAGCAGCAGAGGCAGCACTAAAGTAGTAATAATTCTTGTGATTTTATTCTCACCCTCTAGCGCGATGTTTCGTTTTAGCTCTGATAAGGCAAAACATTGCACAAGAGGGAGTGAATAAAGTCACAAGATTTTGTACTACTTTGGTGCTGTCTTCGCTGCTGAATTATTGTACCAAGTCTCCTGGTTCTGTTGAAAGGGCTGCAAGCGGCATCAAGGTGTACAAACCACCGCTAAAGTGACTGGCGGTATTGGGCTTGTAGCATGACCGCCGGAGGTGAGCAGCAAGTTTAGCCACTTACACACATTTGTTCTGCAGTAATACGCTATGTGCGCCGCATGGTGTTCTCTCTCTTCTACTAGTAGATGTATAAAATGGCAGATTACATTTTAAAGCCAGGCTTACACGCTGACCACTGATATGCCTTTCATGATGGTCCTTTAAAGTCTCATTCCAGCCCAACACCTTATGGTGAGGCTAGAATAAACCGTCATGGGTCTCCTCTGCTGGAGATTGTAATAGAGGAGCAGACTAGATGGTCATTTTTTCCTTCATCTTCTGAGGCTGTGTTCACACATGACATTTTTTATGTGTTTTTACAGCAATATTGTTGGAATTTCATTAAAGTTTCTACATAAATGGTGCAGTTTTACCACAACTGCATAAATCAGTAACAACTGTATAAGTGACTGGCACTGCACTAGCGTTGCTGGTCACATACCAGCTCTATGCAAAGTTGTTGTACTAACGTGAAAGGTTTTGCGCTGATTATGTCTTTATATATTGGGTGGGCCCCAAGAATCAATTTCCCTGGTGGGCCAAGGTACCCCAGTCCGACACTGTTAGAGAAGCAGTCAGGGCCGTCCTGTCTCCAGAATCTCAGATGCAGGCACTTTTTAGCAACATTACCTGGACTCATTACATGTATTCATTGCACCTGTTTAATCTCTTTACCTGTATAAAAACACTTGTCCACACACTCAATCAATCACACTTCGACCTCTCCATCATGGCCAAGACCAAAGAACTGTCTAAGGACACCAGGGACAAAATTGTAGACCTGCACAAGGCTGGGATGGGCTGCAGGACGATAGACAAACAGCCTGGTGAGAAGGTAAACCCTGTTAGAAAATGGAAGAAACACAAGATAACTGTCAATCTTCCTCAATCTGGGGCACCATGGAAGATCTCGTCTCATGGGGTGATTCTGAAAAAGGTCAGAAATCAGCCCAGACCTACACAGGAGGACCTGGTCAATGACTTGAAGAGACCACAGTCTCAAAGATTAACGTTAGTAACACACTACACCGTCATGGATTAAAATCCTATAGGGCACGCAAGGTCCCCCTGCTCACACCAGCACATGTCCAGGCCCATTTGAAATTCAACAATGACCTTCTGGATGATCCAGATGAGGCGTGGGAGAAGGTCATGTGGTCAGGTGAGACCAAAACAGAACTTTTTGGTATTACCGCAATTTGTAAGAAGAAGGAGGAGGACGGGTACAACCCCAAGAACACAGTCCCAACCGAGAAGCATAGGCGGTGGAAATACCATACTTTGGGGGGGCTTTTCTACAAAGGGGACAGGATGAGCACACCATACCAAAGGGAAGATTTTGGCCAACAATCTCCATCCCTCAGTAACAACATTAAAGATGGGAGGTGGCTGGGTCTTACAGCAGGACAGTGACCCAAAACCCACAGCCAGGGGGACTAAGGAGCTGCTCCGTAAGAAGCATTTCAGGATGAAGGAGTGGCCTAGCCAATCTCCACACCTAAACCCAATAGAAAATCTTTGGTGGGAGCTGAAACTCAATGCCCAGGGACAGCCCCGACACACCACTCTATGTAGTAGGTGATGGTTAAAGGGTTTCGGTATATAGGCTGTCTAATGTAGCCGTAACTTCTAAGCCACCCAAGAAATTCTTGGAATGTGTCCCCTTTAAGACCCCCCCCCCATGAGTCTCAACATTTGACATGTGTCAAAATATTCTGTTTTACTTTTCCTTTACTTATGAGCCGGAATAACGGATAATCTATATTTTCTACAGTAGAAGAATGCGGCGATGATGTCACTTGATGGAACAGCTTCACAACTTTACGCAGTGATCTGCTAAAAAGCTTTTAGTTGTGAAGGCAGCTTTATGTTCCATTAAGAGCAGCGATCTCAAGGAACAACAGAAAAACAAGTTATGGTTGTTTAAACAGAATGCATTGTAGGCAAGAGATATGAGAAATACGCAATATACAGATAATAACTGCTGTATGCTGCTAGATGCTTGTGGAAGTTAAAAGGGTTGCCCGAAAACGAACCGACGAAAAATACATTTTAACCCGGAAAAAACGAGCCCTGACACAGCTCAGCAGCCAGAAAATAGCAGAGCTATAGGGGGCAGGACGTGCAAAGTTATTTAAAAATGTATAAAAAAAATTTAAATGTTTAAACATACTGTATGAATATTGATGTAATCGGACTGATCTGCAGAATAATTTCATTTTACAGCAACGTACATGCCATAAAAAATGGCTAAAGCTAAAAAAAACTACTATAAAGCGTTCATATACTACTACCACCATACAATGCGCTAATAAAACTACTATTGGGTGTTCTTCTAATACTACCATTCAGTGTTCTTATAATACTACCATATGTTATTATACTACTACCATACAATGCTCTAATAAATTATTATTGTGTGTTCTTATAATAGTACCATATAGTGTTCTTATACTACTACCATATAGTGTTCTTATAATACTACCATATAGTGTTCTTATAATACTACCATATAGTGTTCTTATAATACTACCATATAGTGTTCTTATAATACTACCATATAGTGTTCTTATAATATTACCATATAATGTTCTTATAATACTACCATATAGTGTTCTTATAATACTACCATATAGTGTTCTTATAATACTACCATATAGTGTTCTTATAATATTACCATATAATGTTCTTAAAATACTACCATATAGTGTTCTTATACTACTACTACCGTAAAATGCTTTACTAACCTATTATTGTGTGTTCTTATAATACTACCATATAGTGTTCTTATACTACTACCGTAAAATGCTTTACTAACCTATTATTGTGTTTTCTTATAATACTACCATATAGTGTTCTTATACTACTACCGTACAATGCTTTACTAACCTATTATTGTGTGTTTTATAATACTACCATATAGTGTTTTTATACTACTACTATGCAATGCTGACAAAAAAAACTACCATTCAGTGTTATTGTAACACCACCATATAATTCTTAAAGGGAATCTGTCACCTAATATTTCTTTTACTGATCAGAGTCAGATACTAAAACTTTCTATTTTCTGACTTAATTTCTTTTTTATTGTTTCACTTTAAAAAAAAAAAAAATTGTTATGAGGGCGGCCATATTGCCTGAGAATGTCTTAACAGCATTTAGTGACATGCTTTACAGCAAGACTCATGGACAAAGACAATAGACAGAGTCTGAGATGAATGTGAAACATTACTGAGCACGCTCTTTGACCTGTGAAGAGGTCATTACACAGGGAGCTGCTATAGTCTCCTCTATCTACTGGTGTCACATGACGCTGCAATGCTGTATAGATCACTTTACAGCAGCCTCCTCTTATCACCACAGACACAACAGGAAGTCTCAGCTTAGTTTTAGCCCCAGTGGTGAGAATGAGAACTGCAAGATATTAGGATTATTTTATAATATAGATAGAAAAATGGAAAATTTGAAAAAATGTCCCAAAAATTCTTTAAAAAATAGGTTTAACAAAAAAACATTATTTATACTATAAGTGATTCTGATGACACATTCCCTTTAAGTAGTGAAGTTGACAGTAAAGTGTCTAGTGGTCTATGGCAGTAAGGGAAGGGGGTAATATAGTTCCCGATGCTTTGGGAGCTACGGATTAAGTCCTTAGGTTCCCGAAGAGAAATAAGAACCCAGGAACCGGCATGGAGGCAAACGAGAAGTCAGAGATGGAGACTTATAGGGAGAGGAAGCGAAATTTTTGTCAAACTGACACAGAAAAATAGTGGTGTCAAATATTTCTCCATAAACTACAAGATTCATGGATGGGAGTTCTATTAATTTCCGTCGGCCATCACTTTGCGGCGGGCGGCATTATGGACGTGTCCCCGCTGGGGTCGGCTGTCCAGATGATGTGGAAGCACCGGTAGTTCTTGGGATTTGGAATCCAGGCGTGACATTCACTATGATCCTCATCTCTGCCAACCTCTGCCGCACGCCTGGCACCGACGAGACCGCATCATTGTAGAGACTGCCTAACATATGACCGCCGCTCCCCCCCCCCCCCCCGGCACCGACGAGACCGCATCATTGTAGAGACTGCCTAATATATGACCGCCGCTCCCCCCCCCGGCACCGACGAGACCGCATCATTGTAGAGACTGCCTAATATATGACCGCCGCTCCCCCCCGACACCGACGAGACCGCATCATTGTAGAAACTGCCTAATATATGACCGCCGCTCTCCCCCGGCACCGACGAGACCGCATCATTGTAGAGACTGCCTAATATATGACCGCCGCTCCCCCCGGCACCGACGAGACCGAATCATTGTAGAGACTGCCTAATATATGACCGCCGCTCCCCCCCGGCACCGACGAGACCGCATCATTGTAGAGACTGCCTAATATATGACCGCCGCTCTCCCCCGGCCCCGACGAGACCGCATCATTGTAGAGACTGCCTAATATATGACCGCTGCTCTCCCCCGGCACCGACGAGACGGCATCATTGTAGAGACTGCCTAATATATGACCGCCGCTCTCCCCCGGCCCCGACGAGACCGCATCATTGTAGAGACTGCCTAATATATGACCGCCGTTCCCCCCCGGCACCGACGAGACCGCATCATTGTAGAGACTGCCTAATATATGACCGCCGCTCCCCCCCGGCACCGACGAGACCGCATCATTGTAGAGACTGCCTAATATATGACCGCCGCTCCCCCCCGGCACCGACGAGATTGCATCATTGTAGAGACTGCCTAATATATGACCGCCGCTCCCCCCCGGCACCGACGAGATTGCATCATTGTAGAGACTGCCTAATATATGACCGCCGATCCCCCCCGGCACCGACGAGACCGCATCATTGTAGAGACTGCCTAATATATGACCGCCGCTCCCCCCGGGCACCGACGAGACCGCATCACAGTAGAAACTGCCTAATATATGACCGCCGCTCTCCCCCGGCACCGACGAGACCGCATCATTGTAGAGACTGCCTAATATATGACCGCCGTTCCCCCCCGGCACCGACGAGACCGCATCATTGTAGAGACTGCCTAATATATCACCGCCGCTCCCCCCCGGCACCGACGAGACCGCATCATTGTAGAGACTGCCTAATATATGACCGCCGCTCCCCCCGGCACCGACGAGACCGCATCATTGTAGAGACTGCCTAATATATGACCGCCGCTCCCCCCCGGCACTGACGGGGTAAGCCATATCCCGCTGTCAGGACGCTGCCTTGATCAATGATTTAGCACCACGTTCCGGCATGTGAAAGATTGTTTTTTTTCCTGGGAGATTTCTGCACCTGACCGGCGCGCGGTGTATTCGCCACCAGTCTCTTAATTTGTCATCTTTCAGAACAGCTCAATTTACAGTGAAATCCGCAGGAAGCCGCTCAACATTGTGATTAGCCGAAGTGGAGAAAAGTTGGAGACAGAAGGATTAGGATGGTTTAAGGGAAACTCTGGTAACAAAATTAAAGGGGTTCTCTCATAACTCATTATCCTGTGGGTATGTTATACATGACTCAGGGGAGAATACCCCTTTAAGAACAAAAGTAAAATCCAAAAAACAAAAAAGAGATACTGTCCTCGCGCAGACCATATATGAAATCTTTAGTTTAATGGTACATAAATATCCATAGGTAACGCGTTTCGAGAGTCTTATGCTCTCTTTATCAAACCTCCAGGATGATTAAAAACGATACACAGATCGAAGTCCATATATACCCTCATACATATGTCAGGCCTGCCCACATACGGGCCGCAACGGAAGTCCAGTCACAATCTATTGCATAACAAACTATACTACAGTCACATAACCCAAATGTGCATCGTATAGCTGTGGCATATCGCATGATTCAAAGTGCATAAATACATAAATAAATAAAAGGTACATCTCATAAACTCACCATGCGCTCCCTCATAGCGTCTCTCCGGGACTCTGCGTCGGTCAAGGACCTTGGCGCATAAAAGCGTATGGATAATAAGGTGCCACCTTCCTATCTACATACTCGCCCGATCCTATATGTTGCTCTCAATGGCTTCGTTCAATCCCCAGGGGATAAGTGAAGAAATTTTGTATATCCAGTACATTTCTCTACGTCGTAGCGTGGCGAAACGATTATTGTGCCCCTGGGGAACATATTCGATTGGCACGATAGAAAAAACGTCAAAAGACCCATTTTGGCAAATACTGGCGTGGCGTGACACGCTATGTTTGTCAAACTTATTAATAACATTAGATCTATGTTTATTTAATCTAGTGCGTAGGCTCATCTGTGTCCTCCCTACATATTGTAGCCCACATGGGCACTCTAGTAGGTATATGACATATGTAGTGGCACAGTTCATGAAATGGTTAATCTCAAAGGAATCTCCAGTGATGTTGCTCTGAAATGCATGTTGGTTATGTTTTATAGTGGAGCAACACTTACACCGCATGTTATTACATCTGTAGCTACCACATGGTTTTGAACCTAGTTCAGACTTAGTAAATCGATTAATCGTTCTCAATTTGCTCGGAGCAATATGATTCCTAAGGGTCCGAGCTCGTCTATACGTGATACCAGGATTTTTTGGGAGGATTTCTTTCAGATATGGGTCGTTATGCAATATGTGCCATTGCTTAGAGAGAATTTTCCTGATGTTTCTAGCAGAATGATTAAAAGTAGTGATGAAATTATATTTATAATCCACCCCATTCTTTTTCCTCTGAGTTGAGTCTTCGTTCCCTGTTAGGCAGACATCTTGGGATAGATCCCGGGCTACTAGATATGCATTGTTAATAACTTGTGTGGGATAATGTTTTTCTTTAAAACGTTTGGTCATGACTCTACATTGGGTCTTATAGTCTTTCACATTGGTACAATTTCGTCTGAGTCCTTTGAATTGTCCGAAGGGGACTGTAGTTTTCCACTTCTTATAGTGGGAACTCCTAAAGTCTAACAAACTATTGCAATCCACCTTCTTAAAAAAGGTTTTCGTGTAAACCGTATTATTATTAGCCTATAAAATCAGATCCAGATATTCAATACTGGACTCAGAATATGTATGTGTAAACCTCAAGCCCCAGTCATTGGTATTCAAGTATTGCACAAACTCCATCAGGCTGTCACTACTACCATTCCAAATAAATATCAAATCGTCTATATATCGTTTATATATAACGATGTTATCAGACCACCTATTGGGCAACTGTTTATATGTTTTCTCGAATTCGCCCATGTAGATGTTAGCAAAACTTGGTGCGAAACGCGTGCCCATTGCAGTACCCCGGCACTGAATAAAAAACCGTCCATCAAAATTAAAAACATTGTGTTTTAAAATAAACCTAATACCATCTAAGATAAATTGCCTTTGTTTTCTTGGCATAGATCGATCTCCCATGGTGTGTTGTTCTATTGCTAGCACCCCTTTAAGAACAAAACTTTGTGTACCTCATTGGTAGGATCTGGGGCTATTGCCTTGATCCTTTAAAGGGGAACTCTGAAAAAAAAAATATATATATATTATTTTATTAAATCATATGGTGTCACAAAGTTATACAGGCTTGTAAATTACATATATATATATATATATATATATATATGTATCCCAATGCTCCAGTACTTATCAGCTGCTGTGTGTCCTGCAGGAAGTGATGTATTCTCTCCAGTCTGACACAGTGCTCTCTGCTGCCACCTCTGTCCATGTCAGGAACTATCTAGAACAGAAGCAAATCCCAATAGAAAGCCTCTCCTGCTCTGGACAGTTCCTGACATGAACAGGGGTGGCAGCAGAGAGCAATGTGTCAGAATTGAAATAATACACCACTTCCTGCAGGGCATACAGCAGCTGATAAGTACTGGACGACTGTAGATTTTTGAATAGAAGTCATTCACAAATCTTTTTCTCCACCGGCAGTTGAAAACATTTTTTAACCCTTTAAGCACACAACAGTCTGTGCTATTCCGTGCACCAAACTCCAACATGTACCACCTAAACAGAACAAAAATAAGTTGTAAGAATTGGCTGACTGTCTAATGTGAATGGGGTCTCCCAACTCAGAAATGTCAGACTTCTCACCAGCCTGAGCATGGAGACAGGGGCCCGGTTGCAGTTGCAAGTTCTGCAGACCTTATAGATAAGGCGCTGATCACCTCCCAGTGGTTCCCAGTACTGGACAGATAAATATAAGGCTTACCTATTCACCCAGATTGTCCAGGAGTCTCCTAAAACAAAGCTGGCCATACACATAGATACATGTCAATGCTGGACAGTATTCTACATATATCAGAAAATACTTTATTTATTACATACAAAGAAATTTATGTTGTTTAAAAACACATATTAAAAAGGAAGAAAGGAAATAAGCCACTGCCAGAGAAACTTGAGAGCAGTTCGCTGTTGAAAACACATGAATGTTCGGCTAAACCGATCATACATGTGTTTGCACAACTGTGTGGGATCGCTGACAGCTTTCTTTCACAGTTTCCACAGTGGAGCTTTTCTGCAGAAATGTCCGCAACACTGCAGATATTCTGCAGATTTTGACTTCCCCATTGAAGTCAATTTGCAATATTTGCATTTGCGACACCCAAATTGCATGCACAACAGCTCAATTTCTGGACTGTTTTTTTTTCTCAGCATTGCTTCTACTATACATTTTTTTGCTGCTGAAAATCTACAGAAAACCGTGTGTCTCAACTATAGATGAGCGAATTTGCCGAAGTTCAGGTTCGTATGAACCTGAAAGGGGTACTCCAGCAGGGGGGGCACTTTTGCGCTGGGACCGGGGAGGAGGTGGCTGAGGGAAAAGACGTCCACTCACCTCCTCGGTTCCAGCAGCGGGTCCCGCATCACAGCGCTCCGGGTTCCCGGCCGCTTCCGGGTGTCTGACGCGGGCCCGAGACTAGACGTCTTAGGTCCGCTCAGCCAGTCAGTGACAGAGGCGGGATCTGAGCGGACTGGAAACGGATCTCGCTCCTTCACTGAGTGGCTGAGAGGACCTGAGACGTCTAGTCTCGGGCCCGCGTCAGACACCCGGAAGCGGTTCCCGGAGCGCCGTGATGCGGGACCCACTGCTGGAACCGGGGAGGTGAGTGGACGTCTTTTCCCTCAGCCACCTCCTCCCCGTTCCAGCACAAAAGTGCCCCCACACTGGAGTACCCCTTGAACTATCGGCTTCTGATTCCCGCTATCTGCAGCCTCCGTGAACAGGGTGGATACAGCCTTACGGACGTCCGGAAAACTGGGATACAGACATTGGCATAGGCTGTATTCCAGTTTTCCAGGCGGTCCTTACGCTGTATCCACCCTGTTTTCGGAGGCTGCAGACAGCGGGAATCAGAAGCCGATAGTTCAGGTTCATACGAACCCGAACTTTGGCAAATTCGCTCATCTCTAGTCCCAACCCCAGTGTGACCCTACCCCAGTGTGACCCTATCCCAGTGTGACCCTACCCCAGTGTGACCCTACCCCAGTGTGACCCTACCCCAGTGTGACCCTATCCCAGTCTGACCCTATCCCAGTCTGACCCTACCCCAGTGTAACCCTACCCCAGTGTAACCCTATCCCAGTCTGACCCTACTCCAGTCAGACCCTACTCCAGTGTGACCCTACCCCAGTCTGACCCTACCCTAGTATAACCCTACCCCCGTGTGACCCTACTCCAGTCTGACCCTACCCCAGTGTAACTCTACCCCAGTTTCAGTTTCTCTTATAAGGCTGGGTGCACGCTGCATTTTTTAAATCCATTTTTTAAAATCTGTTTTATGCAAAAAGCGGATAAAAAAAAAAAATCCATTTGTGTGCATCTGTTTTTTCATTGACTTCCATTATAAAACAAGGATTAAAAAAAAAAAAAGGATCAAAACACAATTAGTTTTTTTAGCATAAACAGAAACATGGCTGACCACATTTTTGTATACGCAAAAATAAAAACAACTGTGTTATGATCTGTTGTCTGTTTGTTTTTTATAATGGGATTCAATGGAAAAACAGATACACATAAATGCATCCGTTTTTTTCATCCGTTTTTTTGCAGTATGAACCCAGCCTAAGATACAATATTGTTGTGTATCAATATCATTTATGACATCTGTATCTATTGAATAGTGAATTGGTAACAGTACTAGTCCCTGTATTTGTTGTACTGAACCTACTAAAATATATCAACTAAAAATGACAATTTCTGGAAGTTCTGTTAAAACTGAACCGAGCACTTTTATTGTTATATTTTGTATTCTCCGTATGCATATTTAATGCTAAAGCAGAAGGAAAGCAGATGTTGCAGATTGTAGCATGAGAAGGTTGTTCCAGTTTCCCTGAATATTTTTTATTTTTATCAAAACTTTTTTTCATTAGACTTTCTTCAAGCAAACCCTTCCAGCTGCAGGATTAATGGAGCAGAAATCCCCAGCAATGATGCAACTGTCCTGCAGGTGGCGATGCTGAGCTGTCTTGATATTTATTTCAAAGAACTGGTGCCAGAAAGTGCCAGGGATTTGTAATTTACTTCTATTAAAAGTATCAAGTCTTTAAGTACTTATCAGCTGCTGTATGTCATGCAGGAAGTGATGTATCCTTTCCTATCGGTAGAGCATTTGTTAGTGCTTTGGACAGATCCTTACATGGACAGAGGTGGCAGCAGAGAGCAGTGTGTCAGACTGGAAAGAATACACCACTTCCTGCAGGACATACAGCAGCTGATAAGTACTGGAAGACTGAAGATTTTTTAACAGAAGTAAATTACACCTGTGCTGTAGATCTTCTGGTATACTAACCCTTACACTTCTGAAGACCAGCAATAATCTTTAAAGAGAAAAAAAAAAGTTTGAAGAAAACATGATGTGATCACGAGCAGTTTTGCAATATATTCTATTTCTTAATGTTTTCTATGTTTACTTCAACTTTATACATAAGACCGCTAGGTGTCTCACTTCACTGCTCATGTGCACATTCAGAAGCAGAGACTTCCGGGGGTGCTTGCATTGTATGGTCAGCTCTCCTGTCACACAGCATCAAAATCTCTGTAACCACACAGTGACAATATAGTAACAATATACATAACAATATAATATAACAATTTATAGGCACTAGATTACATGTGATAGGACGCTGATCCAGGGATTGTTCTGATCGCCATTGGAGTCGGGAAGGAATTTTCTCCCAGTGATGGGGCAATTGGCATCTGCCTCATAGGCAGGGGTGTTGCCCGGGCCCTCTGAGTGCTGTCGTAAGCGGTTAGCAAAGGAGCCCAGTGCAGAAGCTAGTAACCCCAATGATCGCTCTATTAGCCCAGCTCTATTGCCGCCACTCATAATAACTGCGGCTAAACAGACACAGGCAGCCACCCGCCATTGTCTCCTGTCAAGGTCACTGTCATCGGTACTGGTGCTGTCCATAGCCCAGGCAGCTCCTTCACAGCTACTGGGAGGTCTGCCCTAGCTCCTATCCTCTAGGCCAGTGTTTCCCAACCTTTCCTACCTCGGGGAGCTCCTACCAAATAACATTCTACGAACTGCAAAAACCTCATTCAGTAAATCACAGGTGACGTCTTCTTTGATTTGAGATGTTCTCTTTCCCTTTTCCTCTCCATCTGGCCCGGACCACCATGATGATTTCTTCCAGCTACAATTCATCTCTTTAGAACCTGCCGGACAAACATCTTAGGCTCTGGAATTTTCCTTCAAGTTCCTGTTCCTTCCCTTTTCCCCTCCTATAGGCTCCTATACAGTAATAATTCCACTGCTTGGTGTCAGTGAGTAGGAAGGTAAGTGTGTTGCCCCCTGTATGTAGGATCCTCTGCTGTGTCCTTATATAGTAATAATGTCCAGTGTTGTGCCCCATAGTATTAATGCCTCCTGCAGTGTTACCCCACAGTGTAAAATGTCCTCTACTGTGCACCCTCATATAGTAATAATGACCTCAGCTGTGCACCCCAATGGTAATAATGCCCCTGCTGTGCACCCATATAGTATTAATGCCTCCTGTTGCCCCCTCCATATAGTAATAATGCCCCCAATGTACCTTCCATACAGTAATAATGCCCCCAGTGTGCCCTCCATATAGTAATGTCTCCTGCTGTGGCCTCCATATAGTAATAATGCTCGCTGCTGTGCCCCCATGCAGTAATAATGCCCTCTGCTGTGCTCCTATATAGTAATAATGCCCCTGCTCTGCTCATATATAGTAATAATGCCCCTGCTGTGCTCCTATATAGTAATAATGCCCCTGCTCTGCTCATATATAGTAATAATGCCCCTGCTGTGCTCATATATAGTAATAATGCCCCTGCTGTGCTCATATATAGTAATAATGCCCCTGCTCTGCTCATATATAGTAATAATGCCCTCTGCTGTGCTCCTATATAGTAATAATGCCCCTGCTGTGCTAATATATAGTAATAATGCCCCTGCTCTGCTCATATATAGTAATAATGCCCCTGCTGCACCCACCATAGTAATTAAGTTCCCCTCCTGCCTGCAATTAACCTGACCGCCATCCCCACACACACTACCCCATCTGACCCCCACACACACACATACTACCCCACCTGACCCCCCCCACACACACACACACACACTACCCCACCTCATCCCCCCACACACTACCCCACAAACACACAATTTCACCAGATCCCCTCCACACACGCATACTACCCCACCAGACCACACACTTACACTACCCCACCTGGGCCCCATTTTAGACCCCCCCCCCAACACACACACACTACCTCACCTGACCCCCTCCATACACCCATACACACATACAGTGGCGTAGCCACCGTGGTCGCGTGGGTCGCCGCCGCGACCGGGCCCGCCACAAGGGGGGCCCGCGGGGCCCCCCGATCAATCACTCTTGTGACCGCAAGCATTGTTTTGCTTGCGGTCACAAGAGACTGGCTCCGTCTTTCCCACGGCTTCTGCGCGGCTGCCGGGGGTGTGGAGTCTTACCCCCGGCAGCGCGCGCATCCCAGAACTCCCTGCGCGCCTTGGGCCCTGACTTCCGGTTTCCGGCGCGCAGGGAGTTCTGGGATGCGCGCGCTGCCGGGGATAAGACGCGACACCCCCGGCAGCCGCGCAGCAGCCGGGGACAGACCGAAGGCGAAGGAGTGAGGATCAACGTGGGAGCGCGATGTCAGGTGAGTTAAGTTTTGTTTTTTTATCAGCCTGTACGGGTGGGGGGAAAGAGGGGGACATCTATGAGGGTGGGGGGAAAGAGAGGGACATCTATGAGGGTGGGGGGAAAGAGGGGGGCCATCTATGAGGGTGGGGGGAAAGGAGGGGGCCATCTATGAGGGTGGGGGGAAAGAGGGGGACATCTATGAGGGTGGGGGGAAAGGAGGGGGCCATCTATGAGGGTGGGGGGAAAGGAGGGGGCCATCTATGAGGGTGAGGGGAAAGGAAGGGGCCATCTATGAGGGTGGGGGGAAAGGAGGGGGCCATCTATGAGGGTGGGGGGAAAGGAGGGGGCCATCTATGAGGGTGGGGGGAAAGGAGGGGGCCATCTATGAGGGTGGGGGGAAAGGAGGGGGCCATCTATGAGGGTGGGGGGAAAGGAGGGGGCCATCTATGAGGGTGGGGGGAAAGGAGGGGGCCATCTATGAGGGTGGGGGGAAAGGAGGGGGCCATCTATGAGGGTGGGGGGAAAGGAGGGGGCCATCTATGAGGGTGGGGGGAAAGGAGGGGGCCATCTATGAGGGTGGGGGGGAAGGAGGGGGGCATTTATGAGGGTGGGGGGGAAGGAGGGGGGCATTTATGAGGGTGGGGGGAAAGGAGGGGGCCATCTATGAGGGTGGGGGGGGGGAAGGGGACCATCTATAAAGGGAGGGAGGAAGGGGACCATCTATAAAGGGAGGGAGGAAGGGGACCATCTATAAAGGGGGGGAAAGGGGACCATCTATAAGGGAGGGGGGGAAAGGGGACCATCTATAAGGGAGGGGGGGGGGAAGGGGACCATCTATAAGGGAGGGGGGGGGGGAAGGGGACCATCTATAAGGGAGGGGGGGGAAGGGGACCATCTATAAGGGAGGGTGGGGGGAGAGGGGACCATCCATAAGGGAGGATGAGGAGAGAGGGGGCCATCTATAAGGGAGGGGGTAGAGGGGGCCATCTATAAGGGAGGGGGTAGAGGGGGCCATCTATAAGGGAGGGGGTAGAGGGGGCCATCTATAAGGGAGGGGGTAGAGGGGGCCATCTATTTGGGGGGGCAACATAGGGGGAGAGGGAATACACAGAGGGGGGCATATATTAGGAGGTCACATAGAGTCAGGCTACCCACTAAATGAGGGTGTAAAGGGGACAGTACAGATGTGCAGTGTGTAGAGAGATGGAGATGGTGTCAGAGTGTGGAGCCTAATATATCTGTCTGGCAGATTCTGTGGATTCGTGGCTCGGAGAAGTTCTCATAACGGCCCTGGGCAGATGGAGAAGATAATGAAAAGGAAAGAACTCCGATCAGAGAAGACGTCCCCCTGTGAGTCACCTGATATAACTGCACTGTAATGTATATGGTGTATAGAGCCTGTGTAGAGCTGGGGCCACCTCTATATGACTGGATGAGGTGATTTAGTATACTGGATTTGGTCAGTAACAATATGGTGGTGATGGTAGTGGTTGTGGTGTGGCGGTAATGTTTCCTCCCTATATACTGGTATTACTGGTAATATTGGTCTCAGTATACAGGATTTGGTCGGTAACAGTATGGCGGTAATAGGTAATATCTGTCTTGGTGTGTGTGTGTGTGTGTATATATATATATATATATTATATATATATACAGTGGTACCTTGGTTTAAGAGTAACTTCGTTTAAGAGCGTTTTGGTTGAAGAGCTCACAGTTTTTCAAAATTGTGACTTGGTTTAAGAGCATTGCTTTGGTTTAAGAACTTCCTGTATTGGGTGGGAGCGCGAGTGGAGAAGGGGCATGGCCTGCATAGCGGGGTCTACAGCACTGTACTCTAAACACCTTCCAAATCATAGCAGATCCCCTTCAGGCTGGGGCTTACATCAGGGGACAGGACTGTGGGGGGGGGGGTAATCTCTCCATAGCTGTAACCCCTCTCTCCCCGGACAGAGAGTGCTGCATGTATGTGCCCACATCTGTACTGCTCATTCCTTCATGCTCCCTGCAGTCTCTGTCAGCCCTTGTGTTTCCCATCCTCTCCATTACTGTACAGTACAGAATAATAAATATATTTGGGGTGTGGAACCAATTGTCTGCATTTACATGATTTCTTATAGGAAAATTTGCTTTGGTTTAAGAGTGGATTTGGATTACAAGCACGGTCCTGGAACGAATTATGCTCATAATCCAAGGCACCACTGTGTATATATATATATATATATATATATATATATATATATACACACACACACACACACACAACAATAGCATCACTTGGTCGTGAAAGGAGGGGGGGGGGGGGACGGGGGGGGTCGTGAAAGGAGGGGGGGGCCCAAGTTGGCCTCTCGCACCAGGGCCCAGGAGACATTAGCTACGCCCCTGCACACATACTACCTCACCTGACCCCCTCCATACACACATACTACACCACCTGACTAACTACCCCCCCCCCTTCACACACACACACATAAATTTTACCCCACTCTGGCCCCATCTCGGGCCTGAGTGATTATACCTAGTGACGCCACTGCTCATAGGGGGTTTTGCCTTCCTCTGAGTCAACACAGTAGGGATTCTGTAGGTTGAACTTGATGGACTCTTGTCTTCTTTCAACTTTATTAACTATGTAACTAGAGGAAATATTGCCAGTAATATCATTGATTACTCTTATGAACCACGGTCCCCAGGCGAGAAGAGAAGATGCCCAGAAGAGGGCCGAAATAAACTTTTGTACCCATATAAGCCTTTATCTAAACCCCAATAAAGCCACAGAAGTCCATAATATATACAATATTCTACTGACAACTGACAAAATAATAAACTACAAGAAATAATAATAATAATATCAATAATAATAATATATACTGTAAATGTGGCCGAAGCTTAAAGTCTTAACATTCCCTGAATGTCATTCCATTTGCGGACAGTAGGTGTCAGCAGCGCGCCATGCTCCTGCCCAGGCCTCCATTACTATGCTGCCTGCCAGCTGCCTCCACATTCATTAGAATTCGCAAATTCTTTATTTCGAGTGCAAACACAATTGTTATTCCGGCGCTCAGTTTTCTTCTGTCCCATTGTTTTACGATACGGTTGAGTGTAATTTCGTCGATATTTCCTGCGGCACTGTACGGTTGGGGAACGCTCCTATATTGATCGATGAACGGAGAGCGGTCCCAGCTGTTATGTATCACATTCATCATATAAATGTAAAATTTAAAGCGAGCGTCCCACATCGCCTGTAAACATATCATAGGAAATATCTCAAGCCGAGCGAACGTGGAGCGGGCGCAGGTTATATGGGATTCAAGGGGCGACATCCTCCCAACAACTACACCATGATGCTATTAAAGGGACAGTGGCTGGGAATGGCTAATTATACGTATATGTGCAAAATCACTTACAGACAGTCATAAAGTCACAGTCCAGTCACTGGAGGATCAGCTGATCAGCTGGACCAATACTGAATCAATAAACTGACCTGTCCCGGACACATCAGTACTGACAGGTCTGAAAAGTTCAGAGTAGCGTACAGATCCCTATAGTGACCTATAGCATGAGCTCTTCACAATGTACCGTGCCTTTAATTAAGGTTATAGCCTTATATCCACCAGTCTGTTTTAGGTTCTCATTTCTGTGCACTAGGGGGAGCTAACAGCACACAGATGTAGGCAACACTGAACACTATGGGAGATGTCTGAATCTATACAGTATGTCACAGTATAAATTATTAAAGTATAGTGTTATAAAAAGGGAGCAGTATTATAGTAGTTATATTCTTGTATATAGGAGCAGTATTATAGTAGTTATATTCTTGTATATAGGGGCAGTATTATAGTAGTTATATTCTTGTATATAGGAGCAGTATTATAGTAGTTATATTCTTGTATATAGGAGCAGTATTATAGTAGTTATATTCTTGTATATAGGGGCAGTATTATAGTAGTTATATTCCTGTATATAGGGGGCAGTATTATAGTAGTTATGCGGTTCAGGGAAGAAAAAGAGCGCTGCACCTCACACCTATGGCTGATACTAGTGCCGCTAGGCTAAATAAAAAACACATCAGAATTTTGTGTATGAATTGATCAAGCCATACTGCCCCATGTACCTCGTGCCGGTATCTGATACACATGGGTCCCTACACTAAGTCCACACCGTGCCAGTCAGTGGCCACCAACCCCCCAGGCGTGCACAGTCAGGGAACGGGGGCCATGGGACGGCCCTGCGACCCCCATGCCACAGGACCAGACCCAAAAACACCACACCAGAACCCGGCCAGCACCGCCGGCGGAGAAGGTCGCCCCCAAACAGCACAAGTCTGGATGAGGTATTGCACTCACCATAGCTGCTGCAGACAGAATGGGAAAAGACAGGAGGGATTAAAACCATGTGCACTCAGGTGTCTCCTGCTAATTGCGGTCATGTGGGTCTCACCAGGAGGAGTGCAATACACGGAGAAAAGAGAGAAACAATTAGAGAAATTAGAGAAATAATTATAGTAGTTATATTCTTGTATATAGGAGCAGTATTATAGTTGTTATATCCCTGTATATAGGAGCAGTATTATAGTAGTTATATCCCTGTATATAGGAGCAGTATTATAGTAGTTATATTCTTGTATATAGGAGCAGTATTATAGTAGTTATATCCCTGTATATAGGAGCAGTATTATAGTAGTTATATTCTTGTATATAGAGGGCAGTATTATAGTAGATATATTCTTGTATATAGGAGTAGTATTATAGTAGTTATATTCCTGTATATAGGGAGCAGTA
Organism: Dendropsophus ebraccatus; assembly: GCF_027789765.1. Taxonomy (NCBI): domain Eukaryota; kingdom Metazoa; phylum Chordata; class Amphibia; order Anura; family Hylidae; genus Dendropsophus; species Dendropsophus ebraccatus. The sequence continues at coordinate 14,793,001 of NC_091462.1, read as the reverse complement.
TTATAGTAGATATATTCCTGTATATAGGGGGCAGTATTATAGTAGTTATATTCTTGTATATAGGAGGTAGTATTATAGTAGTTATATTCTTCTATATAGGAGCAGTATTATAGTAGTTATATTCCTGTATATAGGAGGCAGTATTATAGTAGATATATTCTTGTATATAGGAGCAGTATTATAGTAGTTATATTCTTGTATATAGGAGCAGTATTATAGTAGTATATTCCTGTATATAGGAGCAGTATTATAGTAGTTATATTCCTGTATATAGGAGCAGTATTATAGTAGTTATATCCCTGTATATAGGAGCAGTATTATAGTAGTTATATTCTTGTATATAGGAGCAGTATTATAGTAGTTATATTCTTGTATATAAAAGCAGTATTATAGTAGTTATATTCCTGTATATAGGGAGCAGTATTATAGTAGTTATATTCCTGTATATAGGGAGCAGTATTATAGTAGTTATATTCCTGTATATAGGAGGCAGTAGTATAGTAGTTATATTCTTGTATATAGGAGCAGTAGTATAGTAGTAATATTCTTGTATATAGGGAGCAGTATTATAGTAGTTATATTCTTGTATATAGGGGAAGTATTATAGTAGTTATATTCTTGTATATAGGAGCAGTATTATAGTAGTTATATTCCTGTATATAGGAGCAGTATTATAGTAGTTATATTCCTGTATATAGGAGCAGTATTATAGTGTAACGCCTGGAGTAGTGGATCCACTGGACCGTCACCAGCGATGGCACTAACCTCCCCAGGGGGCGGAGTCTAAGGGGCCGCTGGTTTTCACCAGAGCCCGCCGCAAGGCGGGATGGACTTGCTGCGGCAGGCGACCCCCAGGTCGCTACCCCTGGCTTGGTTGCTGGTGACGGCAGGCGAGGCGTGGCAGGAGCAGTAGGCAGGAGATGGTGCTGCAGAGGTCAGTGGACGTAACCGCAGGTGACAGACTGTACACCGGAACAGTGGTGACGCAGGGGAACAGGGACCAGGAATAAGGACTAGGGACCAGGTGGCGGATAGGAATCAGGAACAGGGACTAGGAACCAGGTAGCGGACGGGAATCAGGAACAACAGGGAGCTGGGCCAAACGCTAAGGAAGCATGTAGAGGCTCCAACACCTGTGGTGGGGCAGGGCTGGAATAAATAGGGAGTGATTGGTGCAACTGGCCAATTAGGGGCGGACTGGCCCTTTAAACCTGAGACAGCCGGCGCGCGCGCGCCCTAGGAGGCGGGGACGCGCGCGCCGGCCGGCACAGACGGAGGCAGGAGCGGGACCAGGTAAGGCGCCCCCCGGGGCCGAACATGTAGCAGCGCCGGGTCCCTGCACAGGAACCCCGGCAGCTGCATGAGATGGAGGGAGGTCGCGGCGGCGGCCCGGAGCACGGGACGCCGCCGCGGCCGTGACAGTACCCCCCCCTTTGGCCTCCCCCTCTTTCTAGCCTGCAGGAACCTCTTGATGAGATCTTGGTCCAGGATGTTAGCCTCGGGTTCCCAGGACCTCTCCTCAGGACCAAATCCTTTCCAATCCACCAGGAAGAACCTTCTCCCTCTGACAGTCTTCATGGCCAGAATGTCTTTAACAGCGTAGACGTCGTCAGAGACGGCTTGAGGAGCAGAGAACGAAGACTTATCTGAGAACCGGTTCAGGACCACTGGTTTTAAGAGGAAAACATGGAAGGAGTTCGGAATCCGCATAGTGGGGGGTAGGCGGAGCTTGTAGGTGACAGGGTTGATGCGTCTTAGCACCGAGAAAGGACCGAGGAATCGAGGGCCCAACTTGTAGCTGGGAATCTTGAGTCGGACATATTTGGCCGAGAGCCAGACTTTGTCACCTGGGAGAAAATTTGTGGCAGGTCTCCTCTTCTTATCAGCCTGATCCTTCATGCGTTCAGAGGCTTTGAGTAATGACTGTCGAGTTTGTTCCCAGATCGATTGCAGGTCAGATAACAACTCCTCCACGGCTGGGACTTCGGAGGATGGAGAGAGAGGCAGAGGAGGACGAGGATGATGCCCGTAGACCACATAGAAAGGGGACTTGCCTGTGGAAGTCGAGTCCAGATGGTTATATGAGAATTCTGCCCATGGGAGTAGATCGGACCAGTTGTCTTGGTGGCTGTAAACAAAATGGCGTAGATAGTTACCCAGAATCTGATTGACTCTCTCCACTTGCCCGTTAGTCTGAGGATGATAGGCCGATGAGAAGTCCAGCTTCACTTGGAGTTGCGAGCAGAGGGCACGCCAAAACTTAGAGACAAATTGAGAGCCTCGGTCGGACACAATGTGAAGAGGAAGTCCATGCAGGCGGAAGATGTGTCGGAAGAACAACTGAGCCAGACGAGGAGCAGAGGGCAGACCAGGAAGGGCCACGAAGTGAGCCATTTTGGAGAAGCGGTCCGTCACCACCCAAATGACTGTATTGCCCGCAGATGGAGGTAGGTCTGTGATAAAATCCATCCCAATGTGGTGCCAGGGATGGTCCGGGACTGGCAAGGGCAATAGTAGGCCGGCAGATCTTTGACGGGGAGACTTATTCCTGGCACAAACTGCACAGGAAGCCACAAAATCCTTGACATCCTGGAGGAGATTGGGCCACCAGTAGTGACGGGAGATCAATTGCCCGGTCTTTTGGGCTCCTGGATGCCCGGCTACCAAGGAGGAATGCCCCCACTTCAAGATGCGTTTACGGAGTGCGGGGCGCACATAAGTCTTCCCGGGAGGCAGTCTCTGCAGAGCAGAAGTGGCGACTGGTACTAGGCGGTCGGGAGGTATTATGTGACGAGGAGATTCCTCTTGCCCCATGACATCGGATGCTCGGGATAATGCATCGGCCTTTAGATTCTTCTCGGCTGGACGGAAGTGGATGGTATAGTTGAACCGAGAGAAGAAGAGGGACCACCGAGCCTGCCTGGGATTGAGGCGTTGAGCCGATTGGAGGTAGAGGAGGTTCTTGTGGTCCGTGTAGATGTTAACAGGGTGTTTAGCCCCCTCTAATAGATGACGCCACTCCTCCAGTGCCAACTTAATGGCAAGGAGTTCACGGTCCCCAATGGTATAGTTCCTCTCGGCAGGGGAGAAAGTCTTAGAAAAGAACCTGCAGGTTCTGGTCTTGCCTGATGTGTCCCTTTGCGAGAGAACGGCTCCTGCGCCCACAGAAGAAGCATCGACCTCGAGAGAAAACGGCCTGGAGACATCCGGGCGGACTAGAGCAGAGGCAAAGGCAGACTTGAGGCTATTGAAGGCTTGTTCGGCCTCTGGAGGCCAACGTCTGGGGTCCGCCTTCTTTTTAGTGAGAGCCACTATGGGTGCGACCAGGGTAGAGAAGTGAGGGATGAATTGCCGGTAATAGTTGGCGAAGCCAAGGAAACGTTGGATAGCTCTAAGTCCCACAGGGCGTGGCCATTGAAGGACAGCTGCGAGCTTGGCTGGATCCATTTGTAGGCCCTGATCGGAGACGATATAGCCAAGAAATGGAAGACTGCGCTGATGGAAAACACACTTCTCTAGCTTGGCGTATAGATGATTGGCCCGTAGTCTTCGTAGGACCTGACGCACTTGTGCCACATGAGTCTGCTGGTCCGGGGAGAAGACCAAAATGTCGTCCAAATAGACAATGACGCAGACATAGAGGAGGTCTCGGAAGATATCGTTCACGAATTCCTGGAAGACCGCTGGGGCATTGCATAGGCCGAATGGCATGACCAGATATTCGTAGTGCCCATCTCTGGTGTTGAAAGCGGTCTTCCATTCGTCTCCTTTACGAATACGGACCAAGTTATACGCTCCCCTGAGATCCAGCTTGGAGAAGATCTTAGCTCCACGAAGACGGTCGAATAGTTCAGGAATAAGCGGAAGAGGATAGCGGTTCTTAACAGTCACCTTATTTAAGCCCCGATAGTCTATGCATGGGCGGAGGGAACCGTCCTTCTTCTGAACAAAGAAAAATCCGGCGCCAGCTGGAGACGTGGATTTACGGATGAAGCCCTTTTGTAAGTTCTCCTGGATGTAGGAGGACATGGCTTCAGTCTCGGGCACAGAGAGAGGGTATACTCGACCACGTGGAGGAGAAGCCCCTGGAAGAAGGTCTATGGGGCAATCATAGGCTCGATGAGGTGGTAGTGAGTCCGCCTCCTTGACCGAGAACACATCGACAAAGTCTTGGTAGTCCTCCGGTAGCCCGGATAGAGGCTTGACATAAGCAGGTGACCTTGTAGAGCACTTAGGTTGAGGAGATCTCAGACACCGGTTATGACAGTCCTGGCCCCAGCTGAGAACCTCCCCAGTTCTCCAGTCCAGCTTAGGGGTATGGAATTGCAGCCAAGGAAGACCCAGCAGGAGGTTGGAAGAGGAATGGCGCAAGACATAGAAGGAGATCTTCTCCTGATGTAAGGCGCCCACCTGGAGGACTAGGGGTGCCGTCTGGCTGTACACAGCTTCGGTAAGAATCTCCCCCGTAACCGAAGAGATAGACCGGGGTTGGGCTAGCTGGATAACGGGTAGCCGCCATCTTTGGACCAACGAAGCAGAGATGAAACTGCCAGCAGAGTCAGAGTCGATGAGGGCAGTAGTCTGGAAAACTTGCCCTGAGGGTGTCTGGATGGAGACGGACATAGTCAACCTTGGAGAGGTGGCATTCACACCTAGGGAGGCCTCTCCCACCGGACCTAGGTGCGAGCGTTTCCCGGACGCTGAGGGCGTTGGGGACATCTCTGCCGATAGTGATCCGCGCCACCGCAATAGAGGCAGAGATTTTGGTCCAGTCGACGGTTCCTCTCATCAGTCGTCAGGCGAGCACGTTCCACCTGCATAGGAACCTCTGGAGGCGACTGGGACATAGGAGCCACGGGATTCTGGAACACCGGTGCCAGCCGAGGATGGCGACGGGGCAGACTCAGACGCCGTCCTTGCCGGACCTCCTCCTCTCTCTCGGAGAACCTGGTGTAGACTCTGGTAGCCAGTAGGATAAGTTCGTTCAAGGAGGTAGGCAGGTCCCGGGCAGCGAGCACATCCTTCACTTGACTGGACAGGCCCTTTTTAAAGGTGGCAATCAGAGCGGCCTCATTCCAGTCTAGTTCCGCAGCCAGGGTGCGGAACTGGATGGCGTAATCACCAACGGAGGAAGTACCTTGGGATAGATTGAGAAGAGCAGTCTCAGCCAAAGACGCACGGGCAGGTTCCTCAAAGACAGAGCGGAACTCGTCCAGGAAGATTCGGAAATTGGCAGCAACCGGATCATTACGGTCCCATAGTGGTGTGGCCCAGGCCAGAGCTCGACCTTCCAATAGGCTGATAATGAAAGCCACTTTAGAGCGCTCGGTGGCAAACTGACTGCTTAAAAGTTCGATATACATAGTGCACTGGGTCAGGAATCCTCTGCACAACTTGGGGTCACCTCCATATTTACTTGGGAGAGCCAGTCGTAGTTTTGAAGAGGTTGCCGGGGGTGATGACTGCTGAGCTGTGGTATGCTGCTGTACGGCTGCAGTCAGTTGTTGGATCAGCTGTGACTGTTGCTGGATCTGTTGAGCCTGTAGGGCGACCACTCGGGCTACCTCGCGGATATCAGGCACCATGGGATCAGGATCCATGGTTGAAGCCTACTGTAACGCCTGGAGTAGTGGATCCACTGGACCGTCACCAGCGATGGCACTAACCTCCCCAGGGGGCGGAGTCTAAGGGGCCGCTGGTTTTCACCAGAGCCCGCCGCAAGGCGGGATGGACTTGCTGCGGCAGGCGACCCCCAGGTCGCTACCCCTGGCTTGGTTGCTGGTGACGGCAGGCGAGGCGTGGCAGGAGCAGTAGGCAGGAGATGGTGCTGCAGAGGTCAGTGGACGTAACCGCAGGTGACAGACTGTACACCGGAACAGTGGTGACGCAGGGGAACAGGGACCAGGAATAAGGACTAGGGACCAGGTGGCGGATAGGAATCAGGAACAGGGACTAGGAACCAGGTAGCGGACGGGAATCAGGAACAACAGGGAGCTGGGCCAAACGCTAAGGAAGCATGTAGAGGCTCCAACACCTGTGGTGGGGCAGGGTTGGAATAAATAGGGAGTGATTGGTGCAACTGGCCAATTAGGGGCGGACTGGCCCTTTAAACCTGAGACAGCCGGCGCGCGCGCGCCCTAGGAGGCGGGGACGCGCGCGCCGGCCGGCACAGACGGAGGCAGGAGCGGGACCAGGTAAGGCGCCCCCCGGGGCCGAACATGTAGCAGCGCCGGGTCCCTGCACAGGAACCCCGGCAGCTGCATGAGATGGAGGGAGGCCGTGACATATAGTAGTTATATCCCTGTATATAGGAGCAGTATTATAGTAGTTATATTCCTGTATATAGGAGCAGTATTATAGTAGTTATATCCCTGTATATAGGAGCAGAATTACAGTAGTTATATTCTTGTATATAGGAGCAGTATTATAGTAGTTATATTCCTGTATATAGGGAGCAGTATTATAGTAGTTACATTCTTGTACATAGGTAATATAGAAGTAAATATGGTAAACATGTTGTTCAGCTTCTACTACTGGCGGAAGTATACTGTTAGTCAGAATTGTCTCAGATCCTTATCACCCCTCCCCCCCTTCTTTTTTACAGTTCACCAGCAGTAGGGGGCGACAATGCACACAGAACACTCCTGCCAGAGTAAATGTACAGATAAATATACTGTAACTACTTGATTTGCTTCTTCAGTCAGTTAGTAGCCATCACTATCGATTTGCATGTCACTTCCCGATGCCTCTGTCCTTCTTATATATGTCCTATGTTGGTAAATGACGGCAGACGTCCGCTTTGATGGTCGGTTTGCTCCGCCCATCACCTGTTTCTTTGGTTAGAAGCATTGGAGTGTAAATAATAAACAAGCGTTCTGTTACCGCTGTTACGTCTATTATCAGATGAGCACCTGGCGTTAGTTAGTTACACATTGTCGGTGAGGTAGTCTGGTGGTTTTGTTGCGCAAAGTGCCACAAGAAGTGCGAATGTCATGAAAAACAACAACTCTATGACCTTATGGCATAATGAAACCTGCGATATCACTTTATTACCAATATCACAGCCTCTGCTTGCTGTCAGTGAATTTAATTAAATATAATGAAAACATCATCTATCTATGTAGTGATATGAAGATATACAGCAAGTACAACATACACAATAACAAAACCGCTCTCTGCTGCCTCCGCTGGCGGGAAATATGCTTACACCTGATGAAAAAAACATCTGTAACGTGCGTCCCAAGACTTCTCCCACCATCTAAAGACAGTTGAGCAGGTGTCAGATGTTACCACGTGCGGACTGGGAGACAATGCAATGACTGTATTCTCCGACTCTTCTTAGCTTTACAATATTGTGCAAAAACATCCAATTCCCCAAATGAGATACGTTTTTGTCAGCAGCACCGGGTTTGCACCAGTATTGTTGCACCTAATAAATTCTTCAGAGGGTTCATACTGAGCAGTATAAGGAGTAGTGGGATATATGTGGGTGACATTGATGGGCACTATATGGGCACTACTGTCTGCAAGCGCTACTTTATGGCATTGCTGCAAGGGCAGGTATTGAAGCAATATCCTGACACTACTGAGTGGACACTAACATATACTACTACCTGATCAGTGTCTATATGATTTGCACCTAATTTTTAACTCCATCACTAGTTGGATAGAAGAAGGTAAAGATAGCCCAGCTGGGTTAGTGGTTAGGATTCAGTGCTATGTCTTTCACAGCTTAGTTTCAATTCCCAGTCATCTAGTGGCTAGGGCTCAGCATTCTCATTGCCACATTCCAGATTCAGTTCCAGGAAAGTGTTCAGCATAGTTTTGCTTCTATACCTGGTGGTCTAGTGGTTAGTAATATACACTCTTACTGCCGTGCCCAGGTTCAGTTGCAAGTCAGGGGAACCTTTACTGATTCTGGGTCCAACTCTCAGTCAAGAAAGCCTTGTTTCTTCCCTGGTGGTCAAGTGGCATGGATTTGGCACCCTCATCGCAACAGCCAAAGTTCCATTTCTGAGTAAGGGAAGCCATGCTTCTTCCCTGGTGGTCTAATAGCTAGGATTCAGCATTCTCATTGCCATGGACTAGGCTCAAATCCCACTGAGGGATGGCTTTTTTCCTGGTGATCTAGTGGCTAGGATTAAGCACTCTCATCCAATTGTTATTCCTAATTTGTGATAGATAGATAGATAGATAGATAGATAGGAGATAGATAGATAGATAGATAGATAGATAGATAGGAGATAGATAGGAGATAGATAGATAGATAGATAGATAGATAGATAGATAGATAGGAGATAGATAGATAGATAGATAGATAGATAGATAGGAGATAGATAGGAGATAGATAGATAGATAGATAGATAGATAGATAGATAGATAGGAGATAGATAGATAGATAGATAGGAGATAGATAGATAGATAGATAGATAGATAGATAGATAGATAGGAGATAGATAGATAGATAGAGGATAGATAGATAGATAGATAGATAGATAGATAGACAGATAGATAGATAGGAGATAGATAGATAGATAGATAGATAGATAGATAGATAGATAGATAGGAGATAGATAGATAGATAGATAGATAGATAGATAGATAGATAGGAGATAGATAGATAGATAGATAGATAGATAGATAGATAGATAGATAGTAGATAGATAGATAGATAGATAGATAGATAGGAGATAGATAGGAGATAGATAGATAGATAGATAGGAGATAGATAGATAGATAGATAGATAGATAGATAGATAGATAGATAGATAGATAGAGGATAGATAGATAGATAGATAGATAGATAGATAGATAGGAGATAGATAGATAGATAGATAGATAGATAGATAGATAGATAGATAGTAGATAGATAGATAGATAGATAGATAGTAGGAGATAGATAGATAGGAGATAGATAGATAGATAGGAGATAGATAGATAGATAGATAGATAGATAGATAGATAGATAGATAGATAGATAGATAGATAGATAGATAGGAGATAGATAGATAGATAGGAGATAGATAGATAGATAGATAGATAAATAGGAGATAGATAGATAGATAGATAGATAGGAGATAGATAGATAGATAGATAGATAGATAGATAGATAGGAGATAGATAGATAGATAGATAGATAGATAGATAGATAGATAGATAGGAGATAGATAGATAGATAGATAGATAGATAGATAGATAGATAGATAGAACTATAAAAACTTCAGTGGAGCCAATTGAGATAACAAGTGACAATGTATTATGGCAATTTTTGGGGAATTCTTTAATTTGTAATATTCTGGCACCTGCACATTGTGTGTTATATATAATGCAGCTGCCAGATGTTACATGAAAACATGGGTTATGTAGCGCCGCCATATTCTGTGGCCCTTTACACCTAAAGCCTTGAGCCTTCTGGGGATCGGATCAGAGACTCTCCAGGATCAGCCTTATTGTGGTTTCCAAAGGAAAAAAGACAATAAAGGATGAGAGAATAGGATGCTACATGACAATTGTAATACATACAAAGGAACACCGGGGACCCGGACGCCGGACAAGCCAGGGGTGTGAGTGCCCACTGCCCGAATGGTCAACATAAAGCTACGGAGGCTGAAGATTAGAGGTCCGAGGGGACAAAGGTGAGGAGAGAGGTCAACAAGCCAAAGACTGGTATGAAAGAGCCAAAGAAAGGCTGTCATCTGGAATCTTCTCAAGATTAGGAATGACCATTGACCATCATAGATGGGGGCGGACATCTACATACTGAACATTTAGTCCACACAACCAAAAATAAGAGGAAAAAAACACTGGTAAAAAAAAACACATTTGATCAAGTTTTCTTCAACCTCTCTGGTTAATAGTTAAAGGGTCCTGACTGAGGATCCCATCTATTTAAAGGGGTACTCCAGTGATTTTATTTATTTTCTTTCTTTCAGATCATCTGGTTTTAAAAAGTAATATAGATTTGTAATCTTCCAATACTTATCAGCTGCTGTATATCCTGCAGGAAGTGGTGTATTCTTTCCAGTCTGACACAGTGCTCTCTGCTGCCACCTCTGTCCATGTCAGGAACTGTCCAGAGCAGCAGCAAATCCACATAGAAAACCTCTCCTGCTTAGGATTTTTATAACAAGGCCTGTCAGCACTCGATCGGCTCATTGTTTTTAGCGGGTGCCATGTAAAACTCCTTTTCAAAGACCTTATTAGAGAATACTGAGTTAATAAAGGGGGTACCGCATCCATAAGCCAAAGCGGAGAGTGGCTACATTTAGCGTCCTCCCTTCTCTAGAGGACAGAGCAGGTCCATGCATTACACAGACAGATCATTGTTCTAAAGAGTATTGTGTAATGCTTCATTTCTCCTGTGGGGGCACTGCAGAGCAACTGAACACTTGTTAGGTTCCTTACTAGATGCAATGGTAAGGGGCCTAATCCACGGAGTGATAATCGGCTGAATCGGCCCGATTCAGCCGATTATCGCTCCGTGCAATAGAGAGAATGATCAGCCGATGATCGTGTCATCGGCTGATCGTTCACTTAGGTTCAAACCTAAAATCATCGCTCGCCACCCGCGCATCGCTACGTGGAATAGGGGTGCGCGGCAAGCGACCGACGATCTCACAAGCACTATACATTACCTGTCCAGGCTGCAGGTCTTCTCCTTCTCCCGGTCCACAGCAGCAGCTTCGGAGCAGCCTGTCTGAACTGACAGGCCGCTCAGCCTATGACTGTCCAGGACCGCCACGGCCAGTGATTGGTAATGTATGAAACAGGTAATGTATGAAACAAGGGCTGCAAGGACATCGGTAACGATGTCCCTGCAGCTCTCGCTAAACGATTGTCAGGCCGTGGAATAGGCCCAGTAAACGAGCGCCGATCTAGCAGATCGACGCTCATTTACATTGTTGATCGGGCCCCCATTGGCCGTGGAATAGGACCCTAAGACACTGGTCATTGGGGACAATTGTAAGAGCGGCAAACTGGAGAGGTAATAGTTATCCCCTGCGGCTTGTTGGCATAGAGGTTGGTGTAGCAATAAGTTGACTCGTTCCTTGCATATAGCTCAAACACAAGAGACACTTCCAGCTTGATTATTACACTGACATCTGTACAGGTGCATAGTTCTTGGTAACATAGAGGCACTTGAAACTTAGTGGTTACTCAGCTATATAGTCAGACGTGGAGTCTCTGGAGTGTTGCGCCACCATGCAACTTTAGCTTTTTTTTAAAAAAAATTTCTTTCCCTAGCAGAAAACGAATACAGCTCCATATGATTTCCATCAGTCCGTTCAATCTCATCCCAGTATCTTCATGCAACTTGAGTCACAGAAACATAACATAACTTAAAGGGATTATCCAGCATTAGAAAAACATGGCCACTTTCTTCCAGAAACAGCACCGCTCTTGTCTCCAGATCAGGTGTGCAGGTTTCCATTCACTTCAATAGAGTTGCAAAACCTGCACCCAAACTGGAAACAAGAGCAGTGCTGTCTCTGGAAGAAAGTGGCCATGTTTTTCTAACCCTTTTAGAGTGATGGGATCTTTTTGGTTTGATATCAGTATACAGTAGTGTAGCACCAGGGCCACATAGAAGTGTATACAGTATACGAGTCTAGTCAGGACCATTTGCACCTTGACCTTTCCAGTGTGTCATCCTACAAGGATCCACAAAAAGTTTACTTTGTGACCTCCGACCTTTACATCCACCTTACCCTCCAGTATATTTACATTGGGAATATGGACAATTCCTCAAACCATGGGACATCAAAAGAGGAGGCCCAGTGCCTGCTGAGAGCGTGAACATGGGAGGGAATGGGCGCCTGGTGTTTTCCCTATCTAGCTGTGTGATGTGACAGATGTTAGATAAGTTACTGGGAAGTGAAGCCAGATCTGCATTATCAATGAGGAAAGCGTCTTCCCATCATTCTAAGGCTTCCGCATGGGAAGCATTGCATGCATTGTAGCATTGTAGGCGCATTGTATTATTTAAGCCCCATGCAGGTTCTTGTTTATTCTTTGTGTGGCTAGCATTACTTGGTGGTACTGTGTATGCACTGTGGAGCATTTTGTATAAATTGCAGGGTAGTATTGTTTAAGCAGTGTATGGCGACATAGTTTACACCTTGTGAGGCAGCATTATATTACATTGAATTGTGGTATCTTTATGCATGGTGGGCGGTATTATTGCAGTATTTTTTATGCATTGTGGGGCGACATTTTTCGTGCATTGAATAGCTGTTTGGCCCCTGAATGACTGTTTCACTTAGTCCCTGTCTGGGAGAACTAATAATGACATCATATGGCAAATTAAAGTAATTTAGTGTTACATACACTATGAATCATGATCCTTGCAAGTATACATTAATCTAATGCAGTGATGAGCAACCTTTTCAGCTTGGTGTGTCAGAATTCGGCAAAAATCGAGCATAACTCGGGTGGTGTGTCAAAAATACTTGACAAAAAAAAACATAATTTTGCAATGTTTATAGTTTAAATAATAAAAATATACACCCCAGTCCCCCAGTGGTTATCAATGTAGCCAAGGGCTGAAGACAAGAGCCAAGACAATGAAATTAAAGGAAAAATAAAGGGACAACGTCATTGGTCATGATCACTATAGCTCCATAAATTTATAGTGTTTGCCTCGTTCCCTCTTTTTGGATAAAGTTTGTTCTGGTTTGTTCCATAGTTCTTGACTCGTCAGTGAGTGTCCCACCTGCTGGGCTGAGTGCCGCCATCCTGACACTGTGTAGGAAGATTTGCCTCTCTACTCCATAACAGCAGGATGTTTAGACTGCCAGTGATGTGTTAAATCACTCACGAGGTAAACCGGTGGACTCCGAAAAACCTTTTGTCCTGCAAAGAAAACCTTTTATTGGCGGGATCTACAGGTCTATGGGGCGGATCACAAAGAGAGGTTTTTGTAGGCTCCACTCTGACGTCCCTCAGTGAAAGAGGATTTAGGCCTAATGAATGGAGCCCAGCCAGTCCGGCAGTAAAGAAACCATAAAAAGTTTGGAGCACAATTAATAGGAGATAATGGTGCCGCTCTTTAGGAGAAGCATGGGGGGGGGGGCACCATAAATTATATGGGGAAAGTTGTGTTGTTGGAGCGGCCTTTGTTATAGACTAAACCATTCCTGGAAGTTAGTTATTTACAGGGGAGCTTAGGTCCAGCTTTATTTGTCAATTATCTATGGGCAATATAAAAGACTGAAGGCCAAACTAGCCATGATGGATGTTACAGAAGGTGCCTGAGAATTTCAATGGACTGATATCTATTACTTGTGTCCAAGAGGTTTTCCTAAGATGATCTTGTTTCCTAGTCGAAACTAGAGATGAGACCTCCGAGATGAGTAAAATGAGTTATATGGATGCCGTTTGCTACTTATACAGTGATATTAAGGGAGGGAAGTCGAAAGAGATAGAAGGACTGATGAGGAAGTCAATCGAGTCCTATGGAAGTCAATGAGTCACTGACTTTAATGGACAATCTAGACATATTGACTTCCCAAGAAACGAGAACCTATTAGTGGAGTCTGACAGATCCTGCATAAACATCCTGTACAATAGGACAATAAGGTCATATGAACGGACAATCCCATCCATATGCATCACACTAGAAGAGCTGAAGGCTTCCATAAATAATTTCCACAAATGCCCCATAGTGGTAGCAGGGATGTCTTCTACTGTAGGAACCTTCAATAGGTCGCTATATATAGGAGCCTTTTAGAGGATTTAGGTGCCTGTTGTAAGGAATGATGGCTAAAAACACAAGGACGGGTAAAGAATCAGGATGATAGTTACCATAAGGACCAATGGTCCCCAACCTGTGGATCTTGTGGGAGATCTTTCTCATGCTTCCTGGCACATTCACCATAACTTTGTCAATTGCTAATTTTGGCATTGTGAGGAAAGTCGGCCCTTAGCTTGCCTTGCTTATTTTAAAGTGTCCCTGTATTTTATAAAAACTTGTCACAGTTTTGTTGACTTGTGGTCTCAGTACTTAGATCCCTACCGATCAGCAGAACAAGCTGGGAGAAGCAGACGGTATTGTGCTTTACTCCCCATCTCAAAGAGATCTCTATTCAGATTTACTGGATAAATCTATGGGGTCATAGCTCATTATGGCCGTCTTCTCCCAGCTTTTGGAAATTGGGGAAGGAGAGGTCTCCGCACAGTCCCCAACTGACCAAAACTGTTGGCATGTCCCTCAAATGTTTTTCTAAATGACATGGACATGAAAAGTTTATCCAAAGATTATAGGTTATAATTAGAGATGAGCGAACCGGGTTCGGGTTTGAGTCCATCCGAACCGGATCGTTCGGTATTTGATTAGCGGGGGCTGCTGAACTTGGATAAAGCTCTAAGGTTGTCTGGAAAACATGGATACAGCCAATGACTATATCCATGATTTCCACATAGCCTTAGGGCTTTATCCAACTTCAGCAGCCACCGCTAATCAAATGCCGAACGTTCGGGTTCGGATCGACTCGAGCATGCTCCAGGTTCACTCATCTCTAGTTATAATCTATCCACAAGGTAGATTCTATTTTGCTGATTGGTTGGGGTTTGACCACTGGGACCCCCAATGATAACAAAAGCATGGGTCCTAGTGAATGGAGCTCAGCCTCTTCTCTATTCACTTGCCATGGGATTTCCGAAGATACAATTAAGGTCTGTTTGTGCCAACGAAATTCATCCACCTCCATAACATCTGCTTACTCATCCGTCCAACAATATCGGACTGGACTCGTTCCCAAACAAGAAGCCTATACCAGGAAGGATGGGCTATTTACATCCCGCCATTGCTATTTCAGTGATATGTTGTGAGGTTATTTCAATATTCGCATGTAGTTTCCTGCCTCCACTTGTGAAGACAAGCTAATAATGCATCTGTAATCATCCCGCCTCTGATCTTTCACAAGAGGACATCCTGGATGACAGAGGGGTCTCTATATTCCCTCTGACCCCTGTTCCGTATACGCTGTTGGCTGTTTCCTATCCTGGTTTCCGAGACCTCCAAAGGAATCAACACAACATGTGGGGAGTTTATTAGCGAAATGCTGGTAAAACAAATGACACACACGCTGTGAGTCACATAAAACGCTGCTTCAGATTCCAGTGGGGTCGTCTTTTGTCAGACCTTTAGGGCTCGTAACAGTGCCGAATGGGCCAGTCCCACCCTCTTATTGGAATTGGGATGAAGATCAACTATACGGATGTGCAGTGATAAGCTGAGAGAGTACTAGGAAAGATCTACTAGTTAGTGATAAGAGATGAGCGCAACGTGAGTCTAACCGTTTGAATACCAGTGGCTGAAGAAATTGGATGCAGCCCTAGGGAGTCCAGGAAAACATGGATATAACCTATGGCCTATGGCTGTATCCATGTTTTCCCGGACTGCCTAGGACTGCATCCAACTTCTTCATCCACCGCTATTCAAATGCAGAACGATTAAAGTCAAGCATGCTCAAGCTGCGCTCATGTCTAGTAGTAATTATAGATGAGCTAACCTTGAGGACGCTTGGGTTTGTCCACACCTGAACGCTCTGTAGGGCTGCATCCAACTTCTTCAGCCACCATTAATCCAATGCAGAGAATTCGGGTTCGGACAAACCTGAGTGTGCTCGAGGTTCGCTCATCTCTATTAGTAATAGTATATAACTATATTTAGTGCCACTTAAAAGCTATTCAGGTAATACATATATATTACTCTAGACAAGGGCACACATAGCATACGGTCAGGTTACAGAGTATAATAGACTAAGCAGCAATGCTCTATGCATCACTGCTTACCTCTGGGGACCTCACTGAGCAATGATGCATATAATGTGTACCTCAATGCTCAATGTATAGGAGCAAGACATAATTCCTTGCTTCTCTATGTACTTTCCATAGCACCCATCAGCACAGAGGGCCCAGCAGTGTAGAATCTAAAATGTTAACTGAGCAGTGAGGCATACAAAGTACACCTCAATGCTTAATGTACAGGAGCAGGGACGCTTATCTTTGACAGATGTCCCTGCTCCTCTACTGATTCACCACAAATTCCAGACATTTTGTTTTATAATTCAGAACAAATCCTTCTGTTGCTGAATGGATTGGCGAACCTTCATATGAGTTTGGTCTTAAAGAAGAAGTCCGGTAGTTTGAAAAAATTTTCATCTGGAAGGGGCAGGGGGGAACATAACAAACAATCTCAACTCACCTCTCCCTGTGCCATAGTAGCGCTGGATAACCGTTTCGGGACCCCTGGCAGGCTCTGGGATTTCCTGCACAGCCAACGTCCCTGCCCGTTTCATGAACTGCCTGCTCAGCCAGTGACTGGGGCGGGACACCACTGCAGTCACTGATGGGCTGAGCGCGCAATCCATCAGCCGAGGTGGTCATTTTCCCTGTCATTAGAACTCGGAGGAAAATTCCTTCCCTGGGGGTCCTGAAACCTGTGAACCGGCCCTTCATGGGGAGATTGTTTATTATGTTCTCCCCTGCCAGCAATAAAATTTTTCAAAGCTCTGGACTTCTCCTTTAATATAATGTATTGCCTCCATGTTGTTGACCATAATACTTAGCATCCCGAAGCTTGAAATGTCAGGATTTTTGCATCTCAATATGTATATTTAGATATCAATGTGCATTTGGATAGCGGGGATGATGGAAAACACGGGGAAATGTCACCGAATGCAAAATTTATTTCATATTTCATTATAATGTCGTCTCAGTGCGGCAGACAAATCCCACACGCCGGGGTATTTGCATACTTTCATTGTGTGCAAATATCAGGCATGATTTTCTAACGCATACATCACCAGAGATTTCAATGCAGCATTTTATAATGTATCTATGTGCGGTGTGTTATTAATGATGATGTCAGAGGATTCACTATTATTATGTTATTTTAAAGCTCTGTACATAAGAGACACAAAAGAAAAATTATACAGGTCCTCCGGAGGGGGAAAAAAATGTTTTTAAATCAACTGGTGTCAGAAAGATACAGATTTGTAAATCAATTCTATTTGAAAATTTCAATCTTTCCAGTACTTATCAGCTGCTATATGTCCTGCAGGAAGTGGTGTATTCTCTCCAGTCTGACACAGTGCTCTCTGCTGCCTCCTCTGTCCATGTCAGGAACTGTCCAGAGCAGTAGATGATACAGAAAGCAGTATGGCCGACACTGATATGAGGAAAGTGTGGATGATTCTTATGTTGTACCCTGTGTCAGGGATTGTTATGGACATACTGTGACTGACACTGTTAGGGTATGTTCACACTGAGTAAAACAGGCGGAATTCCGCTGCGGAACTTTCTGCTACACTGTCTCAGTGTGCCCTAGCCTGTCTATGGGAGAGCGCACGCACCTCCGCAGCTACCGCTCTCTGCTCAAAGAAGTTACAGGTCACCTCTCTGATCGGAGAACGGCGGCAGCGGAGGAGTGCGTGCCCTCTCATTCACTCACTTTGGGACCCTGAGCATGGCCAACATAGCTATGGTAGCACCCACAGGGCCACAATAATGGTATGTTCACACTCAGCAAATACGGCGGAATTCCGCCGTATTTGCTGAGTGTGAACATACCCTTATTGTGGCCCTGTGGGTGCTGCCATAGCTATGTTGGCCTTTTGACAGCCATTGTTATGAGGGCACTAGCTTGCACTGTTATGAGGACCCATAGGATGGTACAATTAGAGAAACAGCATGGCATCATTATGTGGAGACTGTGAATGGTAAATTTATGGTGGCACTCAGGCGGACCTTTGTTGGGCACCTCCATGGGGCCTTACTTTCTCAGAATCCTGTATTACCTCCCTGATGGTCTTTATATACCTAGCGGAGGAGTCCAGTGGTCATATGTCATAGAAAATTCCCAGTGGAGCAGTTGCCCATAGCAACCAATCAGATTCCAGCTTTCATTTTTGAAGAGGCCTCTAAAAAATGAAAGCTGGAATCTGGTTGCTATGGGCAACTGCTCCACTTCTCCGCCGCACAATGTTTGATAAAACTTCCCCCCAGGGTCTACTTTAAAGGTGTAAGGTCTGGAGTAAGATTTAATCTGTGTTGATATATACAGATCAGATATGGAGAACCTTCACCCCTTCAGCTGTAGCAAAACTACAATTCCCATCATGCCTGCACAGCCGAAGGTAAACCTGGCATGATAGGAATTGTAGTTGATGGGCATGATGGGAATTGTAGTTTTGCCGCAGCTGGAGGGCCAAAGGTTCCCAATTAGTGATGAGCGAATACTTTTCGATCTAATAGCTATTCGATCAAATAGCAGTCTAGGCCAAGTTTAGAAGAAAAGGAACCCTGCACCTACACTAGAAGGCTATGTAGCTGGGGGGCAGCATTTAAGTCTTTGAGAATTACACAGTGGGCACATTGGAGGACCCTCGTACTACTGATAGCTGGTAACATTTGATAGAATACCCCTTTAAGTTCTGGTAGATTTAGATGGCAGCCAGGGTGTAGACTATGGCACTGCAGATAAAGGGATGGCATCATGGAGCGATCATGAAGCTGTCAGTGTCTAGTGACTGGCACCCCTCCCATAGCTGCCGCTATGTTCTCCGTCAGGTTCCTTAGATCAAAAGGCATTTTTAATGAAATCTAAAGAAAACATCATTCTCCAGACTGGGAGACAGGAAACATCAGATGTTGCGGCAAGAGGAACAATGGAGGAACGCTAAGAAATTGTGTTTTTCGGTAATGTATACAAAATATAGGAATGTCAATTTCCTGCAATGAGAGTCAATGTATCTGTGGGAGGTCACTTTTCCCACTCATGAAGGAATGTAGAAAATGTAAAAAAAAATTATATTATCTTGTTAAAAAGAAAATTCCCAATAGAGCAATATTATAGAATACTAGAATAACGTAGAAAAAAAAACTAAACTCAAGTGCCCAAGAGGCCCAACCATTAAAGGGATTATCCAGGATTAGAAAAAGCACAGCTACTTTCTTGCCAGAATGGCGCGCCCCTTGTCCTCAGGTTGTGTGTGTTATTGCAAGTCAGCTCTATTCACTTCAATAAAACAAAGCTGCAATACCGCATCCAAACTGAGGACAGGAGAGGTGCTGTTTCTGGAAGAAAGCGGCCATGTTTTTCTAAGCCCTTTAAGAGGTCAGATGACGTTTTTTAAGCCATGATCACAGCGTTTTTGTGAAATCGTAGCAAAAACGTGATATGATAGGCAAGACTGGTGCTGTCAGCAGTCCTATAGGTTACTCAGGACATATGTCACATCTGAAGAAAACAAATGACACAGTGTTTAACCTCTTAGTGCCTGGCCCAGGGAAATGTCTGGTGGATTTAGCATAGGAAACTCCTTCCACCACAGAATGACCAATAAAACCCTCTTCCCTACCCAGAGAATTTATTTTTATGCCAGTAAGTACAAGTGAGCCCCAAGTAGTCATGGGGGCGAAGTTGAGGCTGAAGCTAGTCTGGTGCTTGGTCATGCTCTGATGCCTGTGCAGTCAGGACCACAGAAATCAGTGCACATGCCCAGACCATGAAACTGCAGCGGGCATGCACAAACTTCATCCCATAGCAGACTTTTCCCCAGTCAATTGTGCCAGACAAAGCTCCGCAACTAGTTGCAGCCTCAGACTCCGCCCCTATGCCCTTGGGGCTCATTTGCATAATGTGCACCCCGAAATAAAAGTATAACTTTTATAAGGACACGTTAGGGAAGCTTGTTTAGTGGTGGAAGGAGTTTCATATGCAAAATACACCGATTTGGAGATGGATTATGACGAGGTCTATCTGGTTTCCATTGGGGTTCAGGTTTTTCTTAGTTGACATAAATAGCAGAACCCCTAATGGAAAGAAAACCCTAATGTGATAATTCTGCATCTGGAGTCAGAAATTACAAAATACATTCAATGTAAATCTTTTATACTCAGGATAAAAATAAGTTGATATAAACAGTACGTCATGTGATCAAAGTACAGACACGGGGGGAGTATACCGGCACCTGTCCTGGACACCATGTGCTGGAACATATAGATATGTAATGTTACCTCATATACTGGGTGTGACTGCAAATATATGTCTATGCTTCTGAAACTACTTGAGTTTTGTTAGTTCCTTTTTGTTATTTGATGCTATCACGTTACACGTGAAAGAATGCAAGTAGTATATTACATGATCATATGACCAAAGACAGACGGAGAAATGGATACATAGATAGATAGGAGATAGATAGATAGATAGATAGACAGATAGATAGATAGGAGATAGATAGATAGAACAGTCAGGCCAGACTATGAGACCGTACTCCTATAGTAACAAGTATAAGGAATCCAAAGTATTTTAAAGCACTGCCCGGTCTTCTCCAGCCGCGTTTGTTCCTTGTCCCTATAGGCCATCGCTGCATTCCTTAGACCGTGTTTCATAGTGGGCATCGGTTTGGCTGACCCCTTTGGTCATCACAGTCTTCCCACCTGTCTCATGTCACAAGGTTAACACAGCAGAACATATCACTTACCCGGCAGAACAAATCACTTGACCCCCCCCCCCCCCCCCCCCCGCCTTGGCTATCCACCTGCGTCAACACTATAAATACTGCGCATGACTGCAAGGGTAAAGGATGGTAATTAATATCACATGCCTGCAATGGGGCCACCAAAATGCTGGAATGTGGGACGCATGCTTACTATGGCTGAGCTTCCTACAATGGCTTGTCAATAGCTAATAGTGGGCTACACAGCTAATGGTATAAGGTAATGGAGGCAAACTATGGTCTGCAGCTGTCAATGAATGCTGAGAGTGGTAGTTCTGCCAACAGCTGCAGAGCCTCTGAGTGGAGATAGAATAATATGGAGAACAGTAGTTTTTTATGGGGCAGTGACCTCCAACCTAAGGCTCTCCAGCTGTTGCAGAACAATGGCTCTCTGGGCATGCTGGGAGTTGTAGTTATGCAACAGCTGAAGATTCACAGGTTGCTATAGAGGTGCAGAATAGTGGCCTTCTTTCCTGAGTACCTGGATACATTGCAGAATTTGCACTGGGGCAAAATCCACTTAATTGTCCATTTTCACATATTTTATTTGAGAACATAGTGCCCCATAGAGGTCCTCATCAGAGATCAGCGAACACTTACCAGTGGCTGAAGAAGTTGGATGCATCCCTAGGAAGTCTGAGAAAACATGGATACTGCCTATGGCCTACGTCTGTATCCATGTTTTCCTGGACTCCCTAGGGCCGCATACAGCTTCTTCAGCCACCGGTAATCAAATGCTGATAGTTCTGGTTCAGACAAACCTGAGTGTCTTCGAAGCTCACTCTCCTCTAGTCCTCATGATAAAACTCCAATGTTTGCCAGAAAACCAAGTTGTGACTATCCCCCCCCCCCCCCCCTAAAAATGACAATTTTTGGACTTCCCAGGGGCAAGGCCTATATGATTTTTGCAATTTGGGGGTTCCTAGGGGGCAGGGCCTACATAATCTGCACCATGGCCCCTAAAGAGCCACTACTATGTCATTCCAGCCTCTACAGCCCCATTTCACTATAAGCTAGGAACAGAGATAAACAAATCAGTTCTGAATTAAAGGGATTATCCAGCGCTACAAGAACATGGACACTTTCTTCCAGAGACGGCACCACTCTTGTCACCAGGTCAGGTGTGGTTTGCAATTAAGCTCCATTCACTTCAATGGAACGGAGTTACAGAACCTGCACCCAACCTGGAGACAGAAGTGGTGCTATCTCAGTGGATAATCCCTTTAATTGAATTTGTTCTAAATTTCCCCCTCCAAAATTTGTAAGATTTGTGCAAACCTTAAATTTGCAATTAGTATCAGGCAAATTTCTTAAATTTTAGCAACAAGAAGTAGAGTTAGGGTTGAATACAGGGTTGGATACAGTCCTAGAAGACCCCAGAGCTTCATATAATCTGACTTGGGGCACCTTCACATCCAGTTAAAATGTAACTGAATCAGACCCTCCAAAAAGTTTTTGGAAATTTTACTCTATTCACTATTGATTAAAATGTCAAGCACAGGTCCTGCCGGCGTGCGCCTCTTAGTGAATCCAGCGGGGTAATTGGGGGTGGGGCTTAATTTAAGACCGGCTGATGAGTACACCCGTCTTAACAAATGTTCCCCTGAGTTTCTACCTAGAACCCCTTTTTAAAGGATTTTTTCATCCATCCAGTTCTCTACCGAAATCTGAAAGGAACAAGTGCAGGGATAAGATTGCCAATGCCATGTGTTATGGGTCTAAACAAGGAGAAAACTATACAAGATGAGAGCAAGCCTTGATACAAAGAGGAGCACTATATATTCGTCAGCCCAGCTTCATATCGTTTTCCGAGCAGAAGTCTATGAAGAGACATTTGTAGAGATCAAAATATGAAGAGAATTACCTAAATTTTTCTTGTGACAAATTTTTATGCCAAACAGAAGATCCCATTTAAAAAGATGAAAACAGATGAAATTCGCTGTGATAGAAGGGAAACCCATCTACGGCGCTGAGATTCTGTCACTTTTATTACATGGATCAAATAAGACAAATTGTAGCATTCCGGGGCCTGGTATAATGGGCGCCGCGTCTATCGGAGAGCTGCAGATCGCCCTTTAAAAAGTAATTTGTGTGCACCATGGCCTGGGGCGACTGGAGATAATATGGGGCGCTCTATGTATTCCTAATAAGTTATATCTGTAGCGAGCGCGGGAGGATAGGCGGACGCGGGGCGCCGTGCATCACTTTTATGTGGCCGTATTTCAGGGAATGTGTGAAGAGGGTCACCGCGATGTCTCCATTTAATAGAACAGGTTCCTTAATAGGTTTTGAGGCTCTGTCATCTCTAGGAAGGAATTTTACAGCTTGATACCTATTAAATGTAGAGTCAGGAGGACGTGACTGTGACCCTCTTTGTCTCCGCAGCCTGAGATACGGAGATTTATGTCTCCGGGGATTTTCCTTTAAATGAATACAGCTAAAAAGGGCAGAAGGAGCAGATCCGGATGTGTTCTAGGGTAATATTGTGCTGACACTATTGTTCTACATGGATACTGAAGTAGTTTTTATCTTAAAGTGTCACAAAAAACTTTTAAGAGAAACATGAATCTGTTTCCCGTATGACTCTACTAGACATTGCTCCCACCTAGCCAGAATCCTGCTCCACACTGATGAGGGCCAACACCCCGAAACAGCTGTATGTGGATGGTTACCTAGCCTTGGTTTATCCCTTGTCATTACATTGACTTATAGGGCCACTTAATATGGTGGTTTTGGTGGTTTCCTAACAGGAGCTGCCCCTTGGCTGGGTCCTTCCCGGAGGGATATCTGGCTAGTCCTATGTTTTGAGACTCTTCAATGAGGCTCCACAGGCTCTTCTTTTGCACAAAAAACTTTTGACATGTCATAGAGACATGTCAAAAGTTTTGATCGGTCCAATTCTGAGTGTTCAGACCCGTACCAATTGGGAGAACGAGCAGACACTTTTAAATATTTTTAAAAAGTAAGGGGTCCAAGAAGTTGCCCCCCCACCTGACGCACTAATCGGATACATTGTATTGATACACAGCCCCTAAAAATGGCAATGTAGGCTCCTCGGAGGGCTAGTTCAGCCCTTCATTTAGTGCCTCCCCTTCCAATTATTTTCCATCATTTACCCTTCCTACATTTGAAGGCCTACCCCTGAACAGCCTGGAATCATCCACAATCAATCACTTGCAGCATGTGCCCATAAGTCATAGGCTCTTTGTTAACCATTTCATGGCACAATCCCATAAAAACAACAAATATGTGACTTACCAATTGGCCAATGTCATGGCAGTGGGGCCCAGAGACAACATAGCCCATGAGGACCAGCACCACAAAGTCCATTCGTCAAATGCTAGTTTTGCAGTGTCCTAGTACCTATATCCCTATATAGCCCTATAGAGTTGTCATGTGGCTGAGGAATACTTTGCTAAGTGTCTTTGACTGGGTCTGAGTATTGTAAGTTTCTTGTATGTACAGCCATTTACCTATCCTGCTGTCTATTCATTGGTCGCATGACACTCCTAAAGGCAGTTTCAATGTGTAGTGATCTCTGAGGAAGATGTCTTCCAGGTTAGGACCAATTGATGCAATGAGCTAAGTTCCTCTCCACAGAAGGATGGAACTTTCCAGGTTAGTGTTGAATAGGACAGTGAAAATACCTATCCTCTGTCTTCTTCAGTTTTAGTGCTAGGCCTCACACCAAACCTTAGGCCTAAACAGTTCACAGTTTTAGTAACTTTGCACAAGCCTTCAATTCTTGTGGGAGAGGTTTAAGCTACAGAAAGAGAAGGTTTTCCTCTTTAAAGCCTCTGAACCTGATGTAGTACAGACCCCTTACCTTTTGCCTAATGCATTGTTTGACATGCATAAGCACTGGAGGAGGGGGGGGATTGAATGATCAGTTCATGAGAGAAAAAAAAACTTAGTTCTGAAATTTTTGTTGGTTTATTTTGTAATTTAAATTTTAATGGAAATTTATTAAGATTGGCCAGAAAAAATACATATTCCCTGCCCTGAATCATCTAAATATATTGAGTCCTATACTGGCTACTGTCCAGATGAACATGTTAGGAACCTGTGGTCTATTACTTGTCAATACACCAGACATCAGCACTACACAACAGATCGATGATAACAAAGTGACACGCTTGGCATGCGGGGTGTAGAGGGCGATGCTTGGAGTAGAGAGCTGCCAGTGATCAATAGCGGCTAATGACAGATCACATTGCTGAGCTGAATGATGTCACCCTGATCTACTCCTCGTCGGTCACAATGAGTCAGTCCACAGATGACCATATAACTGAGTCATGGAGTATACAGCAGATGAGGCTTCTCTAGGTTCTACAGCGATTTCAACTTAAATTTTTACATGAGTCTGCTTCTACAAGAGAAATCCTGTCACTTTCTGGTTAAATAATTGATACATATGATTAGAATTAATCAAACCTATAAAAAGTCAGCCAATCAGCATGTTGCTAAGTGCAATGTTCCTAGTTCCTATGTAGACCTAGAGGTTACTATGGTTACAGACTACAAACAAACTTTGTGTAGTCTGATTTTGCACTTAGGTTGTACTACACTCTCTTATGTCCCTCTGCTATGATTCTAGTCCTCAAGGCTGAAAGACAAGTTATGTTTTTCAGGATTATGGTCAATTATGGTCAGTGCAGTGGTAAGCCTATACCAAAGGTGTTTTTTGTATGGGACACTCTTAAATCTTGAACTTTGTTGGGGGTCCCCTGAGCCACTTCACTTGTCTAGACTGACAAGAAGGTGTGGTTGTAGGATCAGACTACACAGGATTATCCGTAGTCTGTAACCATAGAGACGGATAGGTGTGCATAGGAGCTGCATACACAGTGGCCCAGATTTATCATTCAAGAACTGCTCACTTTTCTCATGACAACCAATGAAAATTAATTTCAAATTGCTGAGTGCTATTTGGGAAATGAAAGCTGAGCTGTGATGGGTTAAAGCGGATAGTCTTTGACCTCAGATTGAAATATTTGAGTCAATAGGGTTATTTGTAATCAACACAAACCACAACAGTTATCTTTTTTAAAATTTATTTTAGATATATAATAAAAAAAGGTTAAAAAATAATCATACCCTTCAAGGCAGAACACAGGTGCTGTTATCGGTAGCCTGTCTTTGCTTAAAGGGAATTTTGAGCCCTGTGTATGGTTATCTTTATCTGACCTATAGAGCTGAATGTAATGGCAGGACACATGTCTGACTAGCACTGGGGGGGAGACAAGATCCCAGTTATTGTCATCAATGGGGGTCTTACTGGATGAACCAAGCAGACACTATCTGGACAGTTAATGGGAGTCCCTCATTAGACATCCCCTTTAATACCCAGTTTATACTCCCATATTCTGATAGTTACACCAGTAGGACTATGACAGGGAATATTATTTACCTGCAAGACTGCATGCCGTCTATTGCTCCCAATGATAGCAGTATATATTATATGCAGTATATATGCAATTTTCCATTTATATGACTATTTTTCCTAGAATCTATTCCCAAATATCAGCAAATCAGGTTCTGCTCTATACAATAGAGATGCACATTAACTCCTATGACTTCATGCATCCCCCTGCCCCCCAAATCAATGTGTGGTGGTCTCACACAGGGGGAGCCATCTGACAGTCTGCGCTTGTAAACACATTAGACGCCGCGCTCTCTTCTCTTCTTTCCTTTCAGCCAGATGAAAACAAAATATGTCACTTGATATTCTTGGGATGGATCCCCATAACCGGCTCTGACTGCACTAATAAAATCACAAAAGGTGTAATAAAATTACAGCAGGACAAGGTCACAAAGCCAGAAAGCGGAACGCAGTGCTAGCGGCTGAAACCATCTACGCCATCAAATACAATGTACGATAATGGATGGTGTACGGACCTCATGTGATGGAGCATCAGCACACAAAGCTGTCAGTGCCAGGGGGCTCTATCTGTTAGAACAATTTAATAATATATATATATATATATATATATATATATATATATATATATATTAGAATAAACGCCACATTATGATGTCATACGCTGACAATTGTACAAAGATAAACAGTGCTGTTTTTTAGGCAATTTTTAGGCAAATGAACATTCCTAGGAACGCTTGTTGCCGATAGTCAACCCATGTAAAAAAGCAATCATAACCTACCATCCAAAGGCATATGGGCTCCTTTAGACACAAGTTATTTGCATAGTAGACATTATCCCATGCAGGAGATTAGATTGGAAAATTTTCAGGTATAAGGGTCAGGGACCATGGGATCCCATATCACTAGGACCACTTACAGTTCATAAGATAAAAAGCAAATCAGTATAATTCAATGAAATGGGTCTAAGCTGCAATACCAGACAAAACCATGGACAAAAGTGGCAATGTTTTTTTGGTTGTTTTTTTTGGGGGGGGGGACTTTTTTTTCTTTTATAATGCCCAATGATTCTTTTAACTACACCTTAGGTCCTATTACACGGGGCAGAACAGGTAGATATCACCCTGTGGAAAAAAACAAAAACGAAGGATCAGCCAAGAACCTGATCATGAGCTGATCGTTATCTTTCAGCGAGTTTAAAAATCATCAGCTCCCTGTAACAGGAGGTGTGTGGTCGGCGGCTGATGAAAGAGTACAGAAAATAATAAAGTTATACTTACCTGTCCAGGTTCCCTCAGTGTCCTCCTGCCTGTTCCCCGCTTACCACTGAAGCTTCTAAACACGTCTGTGCAGTAACAGCTCACTCAGTCAACTGGCCTGTCACTGCACAGACAGCTTCAGAAGTGCCAGTGGTGGCTTTGCTGAGTGGGGAACTGGCAGAAGGACATCGTGGGAGCCTAGAGAGGTAAGTATAACAATATATATATATACAGCCCTTGCAGCACGATCATCAAACCGTGTAATTGGTTCGGTAGGCAAGCGCCAATCTAGCAGTTTGGCACTTGCTTACATAGCAAATGAGGCCATGTAATACGGCTGTTAGATGGGCCCTAATGCAGCCACAGTTTTCATCTACAAATATAGTAGATGCTTCAAATGATGTTATCAGATACTTCTTGGCAAACAGCCAACATTCCACCACCCTATGGGCCACCGTTCCTAACACCAAATTCCTGCACCCAGAAAGATCCATCTGGTTTCCACATTAATCATCGATATACCCGGCAAATCTAATCGGATAGAAAATTTCAGGAAAAGACCCAATGTAACATAAGTGATAATTTCCCATAGAATGGAGCTTGAAGTGTTGAATGCAAATGAAAAGGACTCTTGAAGAGTCACTCATCCCAGAATCAATAGACTTCCACCATCTGTGCTAGGAACCGTCCCTTTAAGGACACTACTCACAGAATAATTGGGAGAGTGTCAGCTGTGGCCCCAGCCCCAACAGGTAGAGGGAATGCCATAAAGTGATTGATTGGATGGAGATGAACTACAGAGTCAGAGCTGGGGGTAAATCAATGCATCGGCCACTTAAAGCCATGGCTGGTACCATATGGGCTATAAAAATCTGCATGGCACATTGAAGTGGAGCCTATTTACATGCGTTACTCAGGGCTGGAGAGAATGTAGGGGAGGCGAGGGTCGGGCAGGAGAGACAATGTGCACATAGATATACACAGAT
Source organism: Dendropsophus ebraccatus (assembly GCF_027789765.1). Taxonomy (NCBI): domain Eukaryota; kingdom Metazoa; phylum Chordata; class Amphibia; order Anura; family Hylidae; genus Dendropsophus; species Dendropsophus ebraccatus. The sequence continues at coordinate 14,764,872 of NC_091462.1, read as the reverse complement.
ACTAAGAAACTGATAGGCCTAGCAAAAAGTCCAGGTACAGGGCAGTGTTATGACTCTAAGAACCAATGAGATTTCATCTGTGATTTTCCTATTATAAAAATTGAAGGGGTGTTTAGGAAACCCCTTTTTATATGCCTAATGAGGTCATATGAATGTATAGAGGGACCCCTTTATTTATCAGTGAAAAAAACTCTATAAAAAGCAGCCAGCATGTCCGATCATTATACGCTTGTTTAGACGTCCGCACTGGAGTTCCTGGTAGAAGTTGGAGGCAAGCCCTAGGGACTTTGTCACAGATTTGCAGCTAGTATGCTGTGGATTAGGCCAAGGTTTTGGACACAGACCATTATTCATTGCAGCTGACCCATGTGCAGGCCTTAGTGATGAGTCAGTGTTCTTTTTCCTTGATACAAATGGGTTAACACTGCATAGGAATCAGTGTAAAGAAGACCCATATGAACAAAGCCTAAGAGGGGCAGCACAAAACCGTTTGACACGTAGAGGTGGACCAGTATTATTGATGGCACATGGCAGGGTAGGGCCCTCTCACAAATTAAAGTGGTACTCTGTCCATGACACTTGTAGGCAATGCCCGGGGAGGGGGTGGGTGAAAACAAAAACATCCACTTACCTCCCCAGTTCCAGCACTGCCACTCGCATTCTGCCGCTTTGGTCCCCGGTCTCTGGCCACTTCCTAGTCTTGAGACATAGGAACACCAGTACAGCTGCTGAATGCCTGCCACGTTGTGTCTTAAGTCCCATCTTAAGACTAGGAAGTGGCTGGAGACCGGAGGACCAGAGCAGCAGCGCGGGAGTCGGGGAGGTAAGTTAATGGTGTTGTTTTCCCCCACCCCCTCCCCGTACATTGCTGAAAAAGTGGTCCAGGCCAAAGTACATATTATGCCTCTAATTACATGGTCAGTGAAGGCCCATAAGAGTTGGCCGGTGGCAGTAAGATGGGTAGCTGAACAATCCCTAAAATCAGGGATTCAATTGATTGCTGATTCCAGTTCTTCAACTTTTTGTCTTCATACAGAAGGGCCTATTGCATGATGGGTAGAGAGGAGTGAACGTACAGTATGTTCGGGTCCAAATGACTCAGAATACTCGGCATTTGGATTCCTGTAACCCAAACTGTACTATAAGGTCACTCATCTCTAATGGTGGGTATTTGGTTGGTGCACGATATGTGTCACATATCACTATTAGAGCAATGGAAGAACACTATTACATATCACTACTAGGGCAATGGAAGAACACTATTACATATCACTACTAGGGCAATGGAAGAACACTATTACATATCACTACTAGGGCAATGGAAGAACACTATTACATATCACTACTAGGGCAATGGAAGAACACTATTACATATCACTATTAGATCAGTGGAAAAACACCAGGTTTTAGTTACGAGATGATGCCGGATATTCTTGGTCTACTCCATTGGCCATTGACTTCCACTCCTAACAGATGGCTGCATTGTACATATAAACATGACAGCACCAGCTCCACCCAGACCTGATGTGATTTTGTGATAACATGAAGGAATGATCTGTACTATTGTTATGTAAATTAGACAAAAAGTTACAAAGTGTTCTGCACAGATCAGGAAGTTCATCGGCAGACGATCTATCCGTTGTGGTAAACAAGACAAACTGCGGTGGTGAAATAACGTTACTTCACCCCCATCACACCAGGAGGCCACCCGGCGGCTGTGGGAAATGTTCACACTGAGGTTATGGAAACCACTCGCCATGTATATAAGTAACTACTGCTGGTTTTGAAAATGAAAATTCTAATTTTAAAACCATGTTGTATTCTGGTCCTTCGTTCTCTATATATACATATATCTATAGATCTATTATTTAAGAATTAATAATAATAATAATAATAATATTGGCAGAACATCGTTTCCCTGACACAGAGCTGCACATTTCCCGCCTAGATATAAAGGTAAATAATACAATAATAGCCATAAACAGCCACCACTAGGGGGAGCTGAGAGTGGTGATTGCATACTACTATGCTGACAACCTGTCATATTGTACATGAAGTCCATGTATGATATAGAGCAGGAGGAGCTGTACAATTTTATGTATCATTTTGTCTGCAAATATTCAGTGCGAGGCTATATTCACAGAAGAAACAGACAACGGCCGTTGTTTGGTATTCATAAACAACAGCTGTTGTAGTGGGTGTCAAACAACAGCCGTCGTTGTTGTTGCATTGAAAATTGAATTGAAGTCAATGCACAATGGCTGGAAATAATTGACATGTCAATTATTTCCACAGCCGTGCCAAACAATGGCCATTGTTAAATACAGTGATCAATGGCTGTTGTTTGCATTGACTTCAATGCAACACTCTATGACAAGAACGGACATTGTTTTAATTAAAAACAGCGGCCGTTCTTATCATATAAAATACGTTGTGTGAACGAATTTTATTCATTTAAGTTCCAGTGGGTGGTTCATTCTGATGTATGAATGACAAACACATGCAAATTATCAATGAATAAGACCGCCCACTGGACTCCTAAGCCTGGAAAGAGCAAAGATATAAACAGTGCAGAATTTACAACCAGATGTTGCCCTGGTCTGATTTGAAAGGGGTTTTTTCCTATATACCGGATAGTGTCAGGCCCCCTGTGATATTGAGAATGTGCGCCATCTTTATTCTCTATGGGAGATGCCGTAATGAATAAATGGAGTGGTAGGACATATATCAGCTATTTATCCCTCATACTAAGGATAGGGAATAATTTTGTTTTACCAGGCCCCTGTAGTAACCATTCAGCTACTATGTCATTATACATTTATATTGTAGAATGTCAAGGAATGGTAGAGTCTAAACCAAGTCTGTGTATCAGTAGATGCAGTCTGGGGTATAGCAGGTGGAATGTTCTATTTAAAGGGGTGATAAGGTTAAATTTTGATGTTGACCTGACTCTATGGAGACAAGTCACTGCCCAGGTATAGGATGGCCTCAGATTAGATTTAGCAGCTGCAGTTCTGCTTACACCTTAAAATCACAGACACAGACAGCTGATGTAGGTATCAGTAATGTAAGTTTGGGAAGCGCCCCCTTTATTAATTTGTGTTAACTTTTATAGACAGAATATGGGGCAGTACTACTCATACGCAGTGTATTCGCATGAAATAAATAAACATTCGATACAGGTGGGGTTCCAAGTCACAAGACACACACACGTCACACTCTTATAGGTCAGTCCTTAGATGGTCAGCAGTTTCCTGTCCTGCACAGTCAAGCTAGCACAACGTGTTATTATCCATAAATTGTTTGTAGATTAGTGTCTCTCTCTTGCTTTTGTATTGTGACTACAATGATAAGGAGCTGTGCTCATTGGCGTGCTACCAGAATTCCTCTCCTTCTTCCAGACCATCTTTCTGTTACCCTCTGATCACGCTCTGATCATCTTCTAATTCAGAGGCCTGTATATACAGTATAGGTGTAGACCCACAGGTGCAGTGCAAGTAGGTAGAAATCACATCACCTAGCCTTATCAAGGGGTACTCCGGAAAAAGCTTTAAAATCAACTGATGTTGGTAATTTAGCCTTCCAGTACTTATCAGCTGCTGTATGTCCTGCAAGAAGTGGTGTATTCTTTCTAGTCTGCTCCCTGCTGCCAACTCTGTCCATGTCAGGAACTGTCTAGAGCAGAAGTTTTCTATGGGGATTTGCTACTGCTCTGGACAGTTCCTGACATGGACAGAGGTGGCAGCAGAGAGCACTGTGTCAGACTGGAAAGAATACACTACTTCCTGCAGGACATACAGCAGCTAATAAGTACTGAAAGACTTGAGATTTTTAAATAGAAGTAAATTACAAATTTGTATAACTTTCTATAACCTGTTGATTTTGAAAGAAAGAAAAATAGACAGAGTTCCCCTTTAATTTAATGCCTATTTCCCCTTCAAGTGTAGTTTGTACCTTAACCAAATCTGTTCACATTTTAGGAGGTTGAATACTTTAGCTAGACGCCATAAATGCCAACCTGATCACTATTCACTTTGCTTCAAGGGTAAAATCAGCTTTTTATTGAAAATGAGTAGTCTCCAGTAACATCTGAGCCGCCCTCCCCTTCCCTATAGACCTTTCACTGAGTCTCCTTTACATTACAGAACCCATCTGCTTTCTGTATTGGTCTCTCTCCTCAGCTATTACGGCTCTTTTGTTCTATAAATTCCCCTCTCACATTTAATGATGGGTTTCCTCGGAGTATTCTGGATTCCCATTACCTGTGCATTCACTGTAAAATTGGCGGGCGCACGTGATGTGGGCAGGTGAGTGTCTGACATTACACAGGCCCGGCGCTGGGAACCGCACATCACAGGAATGTCAGGGAAATCCAAGGCTGACACGGACAATATACACGGACATATAATATATATGAGGAAGGAGACAGCGACGGGTGGGGTATAATTATTGCATCAAACCCGAGGGGCAAAGTGGAATTATTCCTGGTTATCTCTGAATGGACGTCTCCGGCTTTATCTGTAATAACCCCGCACATAGGGATGTGGTGACAAGGTAAACTGCCAGCATTGTGAGGGGCAAAATGGGATTTACTAGGTGATCGGCTTTTACTATTATGTTAAAAATTACGAAGCTTAGGAAATCCAATATGAGGAGCTAAAAGAGGGGAATATACTCCAGGACATTCGTCTTCTTGCCAGAGCATAGGATGGCTATGGAGGACCTAGAACATCCAGCAGTGTAATGCTTCATTTAACCCATGGTGGCGCTGCAGCGAAACCATCACTACCAGATTTGGAGATGGAAGGATCAGGCATGTTGGATTTTAGCTGCCCGATCCTTCCTTCTTGGAGAGAAAATCCACTACCAAAATAGTACAGTGTGACTTAGAGCCCTATTACATGGAGCGATAATTGCTTTGTGTAATAGAGAGAACAATCAGCCGATGACAACAATGATCAGCTGATCGTGTCAAATGGTCTGACTCCAAAATTATTGTCCGCCCTTCGTGCAGTAGTGATGTGTGGCCGAAGGCTAACAATAAAATAAGCTGCTAATACATTACCTCTCCACGCTCCCGGTCTTCTCCTGCCCTCTTCATGCTACCGGTCTTCTCCTGCCCTCTGCTTGCGTCTCGGTGCAACGGCTGCAGCTTCAGAGCTGCCTCTGAGCTGACAGACCAGTTACCCAATAACTGGCAGTCCTGGCCGGACACAGCTCCGGGACGCAAGCAGAGGGCATGAGAAAATTGGGAGCATGGAGAGGGCAGGAGAGGGTAAGAGAAGACTAGGAGCATGGAGAGGGCAGGAGAGGGTAGGAGAAGACTAGGAGCATGGAGAGGGCAGGAGAAAACTGGGAGCAAGGAGAGGGCAGGAGAAGACTAGGAGCATGGAGAGGGCAGGAGAAAACTGGGAGCAAGGAGAGGGCAGGAGAAGACTAGGAGCATGGAGAGGGCAGGAGAAAACTGGGAGCAAGGAGAGGGCAGGAGAAGACTAGGAGCATGGAGAGGGTAGGAGAGGGTAAGAGAAGACTAGGAGCATGGAGAGGGCAGGAGAGGGTAGGAGAAGACTAGGAGCATGGAGAGGGCAGGAGAAAACTGGGAGCAAGGAGAGGGCAGGAGAAGACTAGGAGCATGGAGAGGGCAGGAGAAAACTGGGAGCAAGGAGAGGGCAGGAGAAGACTAGGAGCTTGGAGAGGGTAGAAGAGGGCAGGAAAAGACTGGGAGCATGGAGAGGGCAGGAGAAGACTGGGGGCATGGAGAGGGCAGGAAATGGCAGGAGAAGATTGGGAGCATGGAGAGGGCAGGAGAGTCTGGGGGCATGGAGAGGGCAGGAGAAAACTGGGTGCATGGAGAGGGTAGGAAAGGGCAGAACAAGACTAGGAGCATGGAGAGGGCAGGAGATCACTGGGAGCATGGAGAGGGTAGGAGAGGGCAGGAGATGACTGGGAGCATGGAGAGGGCAGGAGAAGACTGGGAGCATGGAGAGGGTAGGAGAGGGCAGGAGAAGACTGGGAGCATGGAGAGGGCAGGAGAAGACTAGGAGCATGGAGATGGCAGGAGAAAACTGGGAGCATGGAGAGGGCAGAAGAAGACTAAGAGCATGGAGAGGGCAGGAGAGGGCAGGAGAAGACTGGGAGCATGGAGAGGGCAGGAAAAGACTAGGAGCATGGAGAGGGCAGGAGAAGACTGGGGGCATGGAGAGGGCAGGAGAGGGCAGGAGAAGACTGGGAGCATGGAGAGGGCAGGAAAAGACTAGGAGCATGAAAAGGGCAGGAGAAGACTAGGAGCATGGAGATGGCAGGAGAAAACTGGGAGCATGGAGAGGGCAGAAGAAGACTAAGAGCATGGAGAGGGCATGAGATGACTGGGAGCATGGAGAGGGTAGGAGAAGACTGGGGGCATGGAGAGAGCAGGAAATGGCAGGAGATGACTGGAAGCAAGGAGAGGGTAGGAGAAGACTGGGGGCATGGAGATGGCAGGAGAAGACTGGGAGCATGGAGAGGGCAGGAGAAGACTGGGAGCATGGAGAGGGCAGGAGAAGACTAGGAGCATGGAGAGGGCAGGAGAAGACTAGGAGCATGGAGAGGGCAGGAGAAGACTAGGAGCATGGAGAAGGCAGGAGAAGACTGGGAGCATGGAGAGGGCAGAAGAAGACTGGGAGCATGGAGAGGGCAGGAGAAGACTGGGAGCATGGAGAGGGCAGGAGAAGACTGGGAGCATGGAGAGGGCAGTAGAAGACTGGGAGCATGGAGAGGCCAGGAGAAGACTGGGAGCATGGAGAGGGCTGGAGAAGACTGGGAGCATGGAGAGGGCAGGAGAAGACTGGGAGCTTGGAGAGGGCAGGAGAAGACTGGGAGCATGGAGAGGGCAGGAGAAGACTGGGAGCATGGAGAGGGCAGGAGAAGACTGGGAGCATGGAGAGGGCAGGAGAAGACTGGGAGCATGGAGAGGGCAGGAGAAGACTGGGAGCATGGAGAGGGCAGGAGAAGACTGGGAGCATGGAGAGGGCAGGAGAAGACTGGGAGCATGGAGAGGGTAGAAGAGGGCAGGAGAAGACTGGGAGCATGGAGAGGGCAGGAGAAGACTGGGAGCATGGACAAACGATCGCACATGAGCTTCTCCAGATGCAATAATTTCTTATAAACAGAGATCAGGCAAAACAGGTGTCAGGAATATGATCACCCAACAACTATGTAGGATAGAACATTCTAGGTGATACATAGTGCTCTACAGCCAAGGATCTCCATGGACAGCAGTGAAGAAACTAGGAGAATCCACAGAGCAATGGGTCCTTAAATCCATTATATTCATGGATGGGCCTAAACATGAGACTGGAGCAGAGACTTGACATGATGGCTTTCATGCAATAATTTATTTGCCAGGGGATAGGCAGGGTCAGGTGTGTCTGGCAGCCGCTTATCTCCTCTCCTCCATAGCTGACACAGACAGTATAGTAATGTCGGGGTCTGTCCATAGGTATGTGTGGCTGGGGGAGTGGGCGGGGGTCCGTGCTCTGATCTTATCACCGCACACGTCCCACCATTATAGATTCTCCTGGCTTCTGATCTTTATTCATTGCCAAAGGCTCTGTACGAGGACACATCACAGGAATCAATGTAATCTAATCAGAAATCAATGTTATTGACTGGACTTATCCTCACGCCATTCTCTGATCATCTGTATCACTACCATAGGGCTCCTTGTAGGTGACGTTATATCTGACTGCGGTATCTGATGTTATTATAGGAAGGTCAATGTAACCAGTGATACAGTAGTCATGACACCATGATGGCACTTCCACCTTTTATGACTGACAATGACAATTATTAGGGGAGGGGGTGTGAATTATTGGGGCGTTGGTGTGAAGTGTACTACTATGAGGACAGTGAAATAGGTGGCACTATTATAGGGACAATGTTGTCAATGTTACAGGGACACTGATATCTTTATTATACAAGTACTGGTTCCCTTTTCTCACCATACAGGTATCAGCCAAAGGCTTGTTCTCTTGCATTTGTACTGAGTGGAGAAAGCCGCTGCCAGACATCTATGGATGAGTCTTATCTCTTCTGAAAACTAATGGATTCAGCACGTTGGATTTCAGCATGCCCAACGCTTTTCTCCTCTCCACTGTGTCTTCATGGGAATTCAGGAACCCTGATACTTAGGCCTTATTCACTTGTCCTGTAAAGTTGTGCGCAATTGCAAATCCGCAACCACGGTTCAACTTAGAGCACATTGATTTATATTGGGCTAGTCACACAGTCCGCTTTAATTTTGATCCGTAATCCATTCTGTAAAAATAAAAATAAAAAGGACATGTCATAGTACGGACTGAAATTGCGGCATTGATCAGTCCATAGGACATTGTGCATGTCGGCTGATTATAACGGCCGATAATCGGCCAAATACGGCCCATAATTGCTTGGTGTAGTAGGGCCATAAGTATAGCAATGTAGGTACCTGAGCTGGTAAACATTTCCACAGCTGATTGGTGGGGGTGCTGGGATTCAGACCCCCCACCCAACATCCTGAGAATAGTCCATCCACAATGGATCACTTAAAGGGGTTATCCAGCGCTACAAAAACATGGCCACTTTTCCCTCTCTCTTGTCTCCAGTTCAGGTGCAGTTTGCAATTAAGCTCCATTTACTTCAATGGAACTGAGTTTCAAAACCCCACCCAAACTGGAGACAACAGTAGGGGGAAAGTGGTCATGTTTTTGTAGCGCTGGATAACCCCTTTAAAGGGGTAATCCAAAACTACAAAAACATGGCCACTCTCTTCAGAGACAGCACCACTCTTGCCTTTAGTTTGGGTGCACGTTTTGTAACTCAGTTCCATTAAAGTAAATGGAGCTAAATTGCAAACCGCACCTGACCTGGAGACAAGATTGGTGCTGTCTCTGGAAGAAAGTGGCCATGTTTTTATAGCGCTGGATCATAATCCCTTTAATAATATCAATGCCGTGTTATTAAAAACCCTCTTGGTTGATATTTACTTCAGTGTCAAGCAGCCCCCCGGCCCAACAGGTTAAAAAGCGAGACATTTCACCAACCACATTACACATGGCCGGGTTCTCTGCCAGAAAGAAATCCCATCTGATTCCAATTATTGGATACATGACAGTGCAGTGTTTGGCCGGGATGAGGAGTCTGCTCGGACAGATAAGCCTCCATACTAACAGGGGGAGAGGGTAAGGAATTCTGTCAGGAAGAAACAATGGCTCGGGGGAGAGGGCGGCCCCTGAGCTGAGGCCTATAGACAGGTGCCTACAGAGCAGGCCAGACACTGCGGCATGTACACAGATAAGTAACACACTGCAGTGCCCCCGCCGCTATCTGTCACCGGGTCAGGGACACAAACCGCAGCTCTCGGCTCCTCAGGTCGCCTGAAGAATTTATGACACTAAATTATTCTTTGCTAATGTGGATGAAAGGGTCACGTGTACAGTGACCTGCGGACAGGTTCATTATATATATCCGTACATATATAGTACTGTAGTATATAGTAGTATAGTATGTATCCCCCTCCTGCAAATACGACACAATGGTTCCCGACTTTTACACCAAATAGAACGAAGCCGAATCATCACATGGTTGCTATTATATAGGATTAGAAAAACGCTTTCTTCCAAAAACAGCACCACCCTCGTCCACAGGCTGTGGTGCTGTGACATGTAGCAGATGATTTTCTCCAATCTAGCATAGCACCTTAGTGTTTCCCTATAGGTTGTACATTGGGGTTTGTGTGTTGCTCCATTCAAATCTATAGGCTTGGCAGAGATAGCCAAATACAGTGCTCAGTCATCAGGCATATAGAGTTAAAGGGGTACTCTGGTGACATTCTTTTTCTTTCAAATCAACTGGTGTCAGAAAGTTATATAGATTTGTAATTTACTTCTATTTGAAAATGTGTTCATGTGTAATGGATAAGCAAATAAATTTTGCACATTGAATATCATGTGATTCAGTATAAGGGTATGTTCACACATGTTGTAGTTTCATCGTGTTAACGCAGGACGGACACATTCACTTTGCATTTGTTACTGCACGTGTGAACACGGCCTAACACAAAGTGATTTCTGGTGGTGTTAGAGTTCTGATCATCCACTAATCCAGAGTATCTGATCATTCAGCACGTGAATGGCTCTTTCTGTGTTTACCCTGACACTTGTTTATATGGAATTTGCGCTCTTGGATGACAGATAAACAGTCACTTACTCCGCGCTGGTCACTGGGATCCTGTTACCTATGGGAAGCACTGCGGCAGAACTGACCTGTGTCCAGAGCTCCATTCATGTGTCTAGACGATGAGGATGATGGAGAGGAGAAGATGTTTGTTGTTTCAGGATTGAGTATTTGGTAAATCTGCATTTAGACTGATAATGATTATGGTAAAGCCGGGGTCAGATTACTGCAAGATGGAGAACTCTGAGAAATAGTTAAAAAAAAAAAAAAAATTCTAATTGTGGAACTAAGCAGGATTGCTATTCAGGGATCTGGGAAAGCTGGGAGATAATTCCTGTGAGTAGAGGTTATTCTGGCTATCACCCAGCTTTCCCAGAAACAGATACAACTCCTTCAGGGAAACAGATTACTACTGTTCTGGACAGCTCCTAGGTGGCAGCAGAGAGCACTGTGTCAGACCGGAAAGAATACACCACTTCCTGCAGGACATACAGCAGCTGATAAGTACTGAAATATTGAGATTTTCAAATAGAAGTAAATTACAAACTTATATAACTGTATATAAATTGTATACAGTATATAGAAAAACCAGAACATGCACACCCCAGCTCTCCCATGCTTGTGGGGATACGGGTAGGGAACCTTGGCTCTCCAGCTGTTGCAAAACTACTTCTCCTATCAAGCATGGACAGCCAAAGCTTTGGAGCCAAGGTTCCCTACCTTGTACAGTAATCTGAAAAAAGAGATATCTGGCCACTTAGCCAGGTGTTCACTAATCAGGATTCTAGGAAAGCTGGGTGACTATATGTGAGCGGGGATGTTTAACAGTGCAACTAGGCAGACTTGCTGCTCTGGAATACAGGAAAGCTGAGTAGCGTTGACAAGATCTCTCCAATGCGCCCACTGATTTTTTATGAGGAATAACCCAGCTTTCCCAGACCAAGAAAAGGCAGAATATGAGTGGATAAGGAGTGACGTCTGGCTCAAAAGATCTGGTATTATGAATTGCCTCGCTTTATGGCCGCCTGATTCTGGATTAATACAATATTCCAATAATTGCCCAAAATTTCCAATAATCCATCAATTTATCTCTTTTCCTGAAGTTTTCCGGCAATATCTAGATGGACCCAGTGGTCTTTTTCTGCCGACAATCTTCTATGTTTCTATCTTGGAGTGGTGCAGCACGAGGCGATGTCACCTAGCTGTCAGGAGGGAAGAATGGACAGGATGGAGTCACATGGAGCAAATGGCTGTCAGTTTGTCAGCACTGGGGCGGCCATATTGTAAGGCAAAAGGTTTCAGTTTACAGGCCTGTAAAGCCGGACAATGTGAGATTTCTTGTGAAAACTTCAGCACCAAAAGCTGCGTTTAAAGTGACGGCTCCCTAATAGATCCTCATCGGCACAACGTCCTGATAATATGGCCTTAGGGCAGTCAGGGGTTTGGGGGCCATTTATAGTGTTCTCCATTCTGAAGATATTCTGGAAACGATTTTCCTTAGCCCCAAATTCTATAGTAAATGTAGAGAATTTTGCATTTTTTTTTAATATATTACCCTTAAATTCTCACAATTCAGTAAAAAATATGAAAAATAAACAATGCAACCACAACATAAATCGCATTTAGGTGGACCGGAGTGTGTGGAGTAATCTGAAAAGCAACGCTCTGTGAGCGCTACAGCCTGGACCCCAGACTGATACATTGTACCTAGCTAGTCCTGCTCTCAGCTGTATACAGTGTAGACAATGCTCTGTGAGCTCTACAGCCTGGACTTCAGACTGATACATTGTACATAGCTAGTCCTGCTCCCAGCTGTATCTAGTATAGACAATGCTCTGTGAGCTCTACAGCCTGGACTCCAGACTGATACATTGTACATAGCTAGTCCTGCTCCCAGCTGTATCTAGTATAGACAATGCTCTGTGAGCTCTACAGCCTGGACTCCAGACTGATACATTGTACATAGCTAGTCCTGCTCCCAGCTGTATCCAGTGTAGACAATGCTCTGTGAGCTCTACAGCCCGGACTTCAGACTGATACCACTGCCAACAGTGTGTGACCCGGAAGTTACTGAATGTCCACATACTTGTTTCTGTATATGTGTCAGACCAGGAGTTGTGGGATCAGGGGGAGGTGAGTATGACTTGAGGTGAGTATGATAAAATAAATTCTGAACAATATTACCCAGCTTTCCCAGACTCTAGCATAGAGAGTCCACATAGGTATCTAGTGATGCCTCCCAGCTACTATAGCACCTGTATAACTGGATAGAGATGTAATGGCGGCCATATTGGTTGTCACCCATCTTTTAAAAGGGGAACCATTCTTTATCCTCGGTGAGATCTATGCAGATTACATGTAGCAGTGTTTATTCTCACCCGACACCATCACAATCACATAGACAAACACATGGCGGCCGCACGACTCTCCACCTTTGTTTCGACCGTTTGCTCTTCAGATCACCTTAAGCCGTCTCCATCTTTTCCTTACTTACTTGTTATCTGTCACAATGTAAAACCACAAACGCAGCAGGTTACATGATAGCTCAAGATAGTCGGATTAATCACTTAACAATGAGGTGATAATTGTCGCATCTTGTCAGCCCCTTCCCCCAAAAAGTAGTGTGACTCCATAGTGAGGTAATGATAGGGTTAATGACTAGAGATGAGCGAACCTGGAGCATGCTGGAGTCCATCCGAACCCGAACGTTCGGCATTTGATTAGCGGTGGCTGCTGAAGTTGGATAAAGCCCTAAGTCTATGTGGAAATCATGAATATAGTCATTGGCTGTTTCCATGTTTTCCAGACAACCTTAGAGCTTTATCCAAGTTCAGTAGCCCCCGCTAATCAAATGCCGATCGTTCGGGTTCGGATCGACTCTACTAATGACTGACAGGCGGCCATGTTGCCATATAGACAGTAGCAGGGATGATGGAAGCCGCCGGGCAGTGGCCAAGGGGAGGAAAGCTGGGTGTAATAGTGCACCAAGAACAAGACTAGGAAGGTTCATGTAGTCAATCTGCTGAAGGTCTCGCCTTAAAGGGGAACTCCAGAAAAAAAAGAACAGAATGCAAGAAGTGCGGAGCAAGTCACCAGGGAAAGTAACTGTATGTAATGCATCTAGATAGATAGATAGATGATAGGAGATAGATAGATAGATGCTGCAGAACATGTTGCCGCTATATAAGCAGTGATGGATAAGTGGATGAATCGCTGTAAGAATTGGAGCCATTACACAGGAGACGCTCCGTTACTTTAGCAATTATTTGTCAGGCTGCTAATTCCAGTAATGTCCTAACAATCTGCCTGCCGCCATTTATTGCCCCACATCCAGTGACACATTCCAGCCGGGGCAGTAAAACACCTGAACCTCCTCCTGTTTCTCACTTCTTCACTTCTTAGATAACTTTAAAGTCTCCTTGAAGTTTTTTTTCTTGTGGAATTCCTAAAATTTGTTGATATAACACATCAGGCCATCCATTATACATGGCGTCATCCCCTCCCGACTCCCCCTTGTCTCTTACTAGAATATATAAGTGTACGGTGAAACCTGTATATAACACGTACTGTATCATCTACGTCAATGTCATACACGAATAGAAGCTGCCATATACCTGGCGGTGTTACGCTGTATACCGACTACCTCTACCAGCAGCAATAAGCTATTCATAGACGGGAGTACCCCTTTAATTTTCTAAATATTAAAGGGGTTGTTCAGGGGTTGGTACCAGAGAGTTCCAAAAATTAGTAATTTAAAAAATTAAACTACTATTAAAAAATCTCAAGTCTTAGGGTACTATTACACCAAGCAATTTTCCGACGACTAACGATTAACGATAAACGATCTAAACGACCGCTAAGGCAAACAACCCGAAATCGTTCGCCCAAGTACACAAAACGATGATCGTTATTTATGATCGTTCTTGCGGTCGTTTAGTCGTCGCTATTGCGTACGTTTCAGCTGTGAATTCTTATTCCACCGAATGATGTGCGAACGATGAGCGAACGATCAAACGATAAAAATAGGTCCGGATCCTATTAAACAATCAACGATTTCTCGTTGGTCGTTTAATCGTTACCTGCTATTACACGAAATGATTATTGTTCAAATCCGAACGATTTAACGATTTTTCGAACGATAATCGTTCCGTGTAATACCACCCTTACAGTTTGGAGAGCAGGAGAGATTTTCTGTGGGAATTTGCTACTGTTCTGGACAGTTCCTGACATGGACAGAGGTGGCAGTAGAGAGCACTGTGTTAGACTGGAGAGAATACACCACTTCCTGCAGGACATACAGCAGCTGATAAGTACTATAAGATTTATTAATAGAAGTAAATTGCAAATCTTTGCCACTCTCTGCCACCAGTTGATTTTATTTTATTTTTTTGGTGAACAATCCCTTGAAACAGTAATTTCTCAGTTGTCTTATTGTATAGCGTTGCCCTCTATTGAGGTCATTGGCCATGTTATTATACTATTACCGAGTGCTACATGGGAAAGCCGATCTGTTAGCAGCCCTTCCTCAGCCGCTTTCATCCATTTCCTCCCCCTCATTTCTGGGTTTTGTGTTCCTCGGCTGATGGAGACGTCTTGATCCGCACCAAGTTCTTTGTGTGAAGTTTCCACCAATTAATGTTCCCAGGGTCCCGGCGGGAATGTTGGTGTCAGGTACGGCATACAGATCTACTGTACAATCATTGCTGGATGTATGGACGGTGATAAGGGGGGAGAGCCGGACCATTGTCCCGGCTGCGTTCACTTATACACCTCGATGCTGCCAAAACGCTTATTTTACCGTCATTACGTCTAATCAGGGAGATTTATTAAGATGCAATCACAGAGTAATCAGGCGGAGACGTCTCGTGTCTGTCTACGAGAGAGTGATAGAAAGCAGAAGATGAGGCAATGATGTGTGGATCCGTGCTGGTCTCTTCGGGGGTTCGCTATGTAATGTCCAGATATCATATATGTATATATATATACAGGAGACCATCTCATAGGAAACCTAATACCTTGTTAGAGTATAAGAGGAAACCCAGACAAACACAAGAAGAGCATATACACTCCATGCTGATGGGCTCCTCGGCTTCTCTACATACAAGGACACTCTAGTAAGCAAGGCCGGAGCCCTAGGTGACCATATACCTTCAATAACGTTTATTTGGCTGACAATTACCTATCCTGTCCACCGAATGTCCTGTGTTTTCTATGGAGAAGGGTAAGACTGGCTGTGGTTGACCCCTCCCCATAGAGAACAAAGGGGTAAGGCCGCTGATTTTCCCCATACGCCCCATACTGATAGCAGAACCCACTGCGAGCGGCAAGTATAAAGTGTATGGCAGACCTATAGTGTGTGACATTTAATGGAGCTTCTATTTTGATTGCAACGTTACTGTCAGGAATGTGACTTTGCGCTCCTCGGTCCGTGCTGGGCGACCGAGGAAGCGCTGAGCCTCTGGTTGTTTTTTGTTTGCAGTTCTGTCTGAATGCTGTCTTCGTTTCCCAGCCACACCCGCATTGCCTGTTACACTCTGGCAGTGCAGGGGTTACTCCTTATAGACCTGTCCAGCTGAGCTGGGTGCTGGGATCAGGGCTGATCCAATCAAGTGCTGGACCCAGTCCCTGATTCCAGATAAAAAAGCAGCAGGCTCTTCATTTCCCTGTTGGCTATTGAGTGTTACTCAGCTAAGCACTTCAGCTCTCCTGGTTCTGTTGCCTGAACTATTGCTTGATCTCCCAACCTGCTTTGTCTGCTGCCTGCCCTGACCTCCTTGCCTGTCTCTGACTCTTCTTCTGCCTTACGTTTTTGTACCTCGCTGACCACCGTTACTGACCCGGACCGTAGACTTTGCATTATTGTGTTTGTTTCGTCTGTCTTGTTTTGTATATCACCTGGTGTAGGACAGGGACTGACACCGTGGTTGTCCACGGCCGTTTAGGGCCATTGAGGCAAGTAGGTAGGGTCAGAAGGTGGGTTCTAGTGGTTAGGGCTCACTGTCTCGTTCTGTTCCCTACCTACATCCAGCGCAATTTGTGACAGTTACTATGAAAATCTATCTATAAACAATATTGTGCACTAATAATAGTGCCATACAATGCCCAAATAATACTGATATACAGCTACAAAATAGTATTACCTTCAAAGCATGTGCAAATAACAGGTGTACATAGTGCATGGGTTATATTACCGTCATAGCATGTCCTAACAAGTAATATACAGTACCAAATAATATTACCGTCATAGCATGTCTAAGTAACAATGATATACAGTACCAAATAATATTACCGTCATAGCATGTCTAAGTAACAATGATATACAGTACCAAATAATATTACCGTCATAGCATGTCTAAGTAACAATGATATACAGTACCAAATAATATTACAGTCATAGCATGTCTAAGTAACAATGATATACAGTACCAAAATAAAATAACCTCAAAATCCACTTGAAACCATCATTTCTTGATGAGGATTCCATGTGGAACCTTTCCTTTATTACTACTACTCCCTGCTCCTATGCCTTAATATTACTGTTATAATACCTCTATATAGCATAATAGCAGTGATATACAGTGCCTTAATATTACCATCGTAATATGTGTATATAGCCATCATATCCAGTGCCTTAATATTACTGTCATATTATGTGTATATAGCAGTGATATACTGTGCCTCAATATAACCGTTATATTACCGTCATATAATGGTAATACACAGTGCCTTAATATTACCATCATAATACATGTATATAGCAGTGATATAGAATGCCTTAATATTACCATCATAATACATCTGTATAGCAGTGATATACAGTGCCTTAATATTACCATTATCTATATAGGTGTGATATACAGTGCCTTAATATTACCATTATCTATATAGGTGTGATATACAGTGCCTTAATATTACGGTCATAATACACGTATATAGCAGTCATACACGGTGCCTTAATATCCTATGTCTAAACATGACGAGTATACAGTGGCTATATAATGTAACTATAGTAGCAGGTTGAAATTATAGTGAAATACAGTGGCCAAATAATATTACCGTCATAGTATGCTCAGATAAATTATAAAATATTATGACCATATCATATCAATGTACATCACTGTTACCATAGCAACAGTCTATCTCCACGTATACATTGATGAAGTGATTCCTAAGGATCCTTCAGATAACTTGAGAACATCCGCTCCTCGGTTCACTAGAAGTTTTTGATGTCTCCAGAAGTCGGAGGAGCGCTGTCAGCATCTCCGCTCCTCATTTACATGCAGAAAGCTCATTAGCCATTTTAATTGCTATTTCCCTTTAATTACCTCAGTATGAGCGCTCGCTCCCGCTCCCTCCTCTGGAGATGAAGCCCCGCAGCCCCCAAACCCCCAATTTATCATCACTTAATTAATTTTCACAGTATTTCCCATTCTCCTTTGTTGTGAGCCCAGATTCACACTCCGCTCGCCTCAGGGCGAGGAATCCCCCCGGCCCCTCACAGAGATGGGGGGGTATCAATAGCAACCACCGGAATGTGAATAGCTGCCATTATCTCAGGGTGTACAGGTGTATAATTGTAGTAGTCTGTCCATGTCCTTCAACCCTCTGAGTGGTCATACGTCCTGGTCTACTTTTTTCTAGTCTAATATTAAAGGGATTTTCCATACCTAGGCATCTAATGGGATGACTGTGGAAAAAGGTGCCAGAAGAGGTAATATAAGCCTCCATCTTCTCTGGATAACTAGTAATGAGGACTCAAGGGCACTTGCCCCATGGGTCACCACCCCTTAACAGTATACAGGTCCACTAGCCACCTTTCCTGTCCAGTCCACTCGACCTTGACCAGCACATCCTAGCTACACCCCTCGTAGTCACAATTTATATGGGTGGTTCCAATCATTATGGTGGTTTGTCCTGTGATCTTATCGAGTAGAGAAGAGGTGTAATGGGGCTCACGCATCTGTGTGTCTCTCTAAGTGAGTCTCCATAACTCTCAAAGACGCCATTTTCAGGGATGCCCACCCACCTCTTCTACGTGCGGCAGCAAAAGTGGTCAGGTAGGTGGTTGCCTCTACCGACCATGTACCCAAGGGCCTCCACCAACCATTATATGGCCCTGGTTATTGTAGAGATATGAAGTAGAGAAAACAGATAAAGGTAGTCATGGCACATTTATATATAAAAGAGAATTTTATTTTTCACTACCTTGTCGGTGTTGGCGCAGAGATCCTGGTGGCGCTGTTCATTTATCAAAACGCCAGCAGGTTGCTGCAGTCCACAATGGTTGCTTCATGTGCACTGGCCCGCTCTATGTACTGAAGATGGACCTGGCGCCCCCAGTGTAATGATATCCCCTCCTATCGGTGATGCTGTGTCACCAAGGGGAGGGAATATTATTACATTGGGGGGCATTGGGCCCATCTTCAGCGGACCAGTGCACATGAAGAAACCACTGCCAATCGCGGGAACCGGGTGGCGTTTTGAATAGTGAACCGCGCCATCAGGATCTCCGCGCCGCCACCAACAAGGTAATGGGGGAAAAAATCACTTTAAAAGTGGTACGTTATATAGTGACCTTATAAGAGATGATGAGGTGAGTTGGAGGCCATTCACACGATCCATTAATCCATCCACGCGAACTTTGTGCACATTCATCAGCTGATCACTAGCCCGATTACTGTATACAGGGAAGTACCGATAATCACTCCATATAATAAGGCCCTTAGGGGTAGAGGGGCCCCACTGTGACAGGTCCACCTCTACCTGTTAGTCGGCACGAGGCACTAGGTTTTGACCCCTTCTTACCCACAACCTGTATAACAGTCTCCCTTTCCGGTTGAGGCTATCCTCCTGACGAGACACAACAGACAGCGGCCATATTGTGGGCAGCTGGGGCGCTTTTATTACATGCCAAGAAGAGCAAATATTTACTGTCCAGAATAGCTGGGCCCCAGCAAGGGTGAACTCGGGGGTCAATGGTAGCTGTAATTGAGCACTCTGGGCTTTCGCCATTACTAGGAGTCAGGTCAGCAGTGAAACCCGAGAGAAGAGACAGACCCCGACCTGAACAACTGCGGCTTATTTTATGCTGCATGGACAAGGAATGTGGCCGGAATTTTTGTGCTGTCCCTTTAAGTGACTCAGTGTATAATAGAAGGAAATTCCTATGTAGAATAAGGACCAGGCACATTGTAATAATTCCTATAGGATTGACAGGTGCTGAAGTTTATATGGCCAATAAAGCTTCCTGCCCTCTGTCACCGACTACCTTATCTCCCGTCTTGTTTAGCGGTGGCAGGAACCCGACACAAGGTGCCATACAAGACCTGGCTGTGCACATCCATCATGCTGACAATATACTTACATGGCGCCGACAATAACTAGAGATCTGGCACAGAGGGATGGCCGACAGAACAGGGACAGCACAGGACTAATATATAAACAGGGACAGTACAGGACTACTATATACTGTATAGATGAACAGGGACAGCACAGGACAACATATAAATGAACAGGGACAGCACAGGACAACATATACATGAACAGGGACAGCACAGGACTAATATATATATAAACAGGGACAGCAAAGGACAAACATGTAGATAAACAGGGACAGCAAAGGACAACGTATAGATGAACAGGGACAGCACAGGACAACATATAAATGAACAGGGACAGCACAGGACAACATATAAATGAACAGGGACAGCACAGGACAACATATAAATGAACAGGGACAGCACAGGACAACATATACATGAACAGGGACAGCACAGGACAACATATAGATGAACAGGGACAGCACAGGACAACATATAAATGAACAGGGACAGCACAGGACAACATATAAATGAACAGGGACAGCACAGGACAACATATAAATGAACAGGGACAGCACAGGACAACATATAGATGAACAGGGACAGCACAGGACAACATATAGATGAACAGGGACAGCACATGAAGAAAAGATAGGATAGGGAAACACCAGCATATTTTCCAGGGCCAGTTCTACACATTTCAAAGGAGCTCAAGCGTATGGGGTATACTTTTCCCTATGTGTGCTTTCATTGCTGTTTTGGTATCTAGCACATATAGTAGTGCAGTACTGTTTGGGCAATACTCAAGTTTATGCCACCCAGACCAAGAGATTTCAAAGTGTCACTGTGGTTATAACTTTCAAAATCGAAATCAACAGTAGATGTGATATAAAGCAAGTTTGCAAGTTACATTCATTTTCACTTTAAGTACCCTTGCTGATGAGTTGTGATGTTCCGCCATAAAAGAAAAAAATGTAAAAAAAACTTTAAAAAACTAAAAAAAATTGTTTTCTGGAAGTGTATACTGCCCTACCTCCACCCTTATAGCCCTATAACACCTGCCATTTGATTTTTTTGATTTTTTTTATACGAAATCTTGTCTACAAGATTGGGGCATTGGGGGTCACATAAGCATATAACTCAGGATGGGCCCAGTCCGCTTCCTATGTGTCACCCCCATACACCACATTGATGCCATTTCTGTCGCTCCACCAGATGCAGCTCACAGCTTCGGTGGTAACGCCGCGCTCACAACATCTCGTAAGCTCCTTCCAAACAAAGGACCCAAACGCCAGCGCTGTTGTATTTACAATTTGTGTTAATTGCAAGTTCTCCGAATCAAGGTTATCAGCATCTGCTTAGATTATGGCGGAGCCTGAGGGAGTCCCACCAAGGGGTTTGGGGAGCACAACTCCATCCGTCTCATTTGCATTCTCATCATCACAATCCTTTGTGGAACAGTGTGAATCTTGGATTTGTTGGAACGAGGCGTACGCAGCATATGCGGCTTTAATGAATAAGTAATGTCGGCGGCTGCATCCCCGCTCATTGTGTCTGGTTTGTTTCCCTAATCATCAGAAAACACTGACATCCAGTTCGGAGTCAGGAAACGGCCATGAGTGATAGGTCTGTTGGCTTCTACCCAGAATCCTTTGTTATTTTTCAAGAAAATACACAATGTGGATTCTCATTGATCAACCTAAGTGTTCCCCAACCTGTGGCTATCCAGAGAGAGAGAGAGAGAGAGAGAGAGAAGCTCACACAGAATTTTGTGTCTTCAGCAGAAAGCAGCAGCTGAGAACTGGTGGAAGGAGACTTAATAGATAATAACAAATATGAAAGGAATTGTTAGTCTCACCATCGGCAGCAACATACTGTATCAAAAGTTATGTTTGAGTGGAATACCCCTTAACCTAGTAAATCTTTCCCCTGTCAGGATACTGACCAGTCGGGGTCATAGAACCTACGCCTATGATATCAGCTTTGACTATTGAAGTACTGGGGGAGGGTTAGTGAGCAGCGTGACCTGTATGCAGTGTATTATGTGTTTTCACACTATTTACGCCTTCCCTGACAGCGTTTAATAATGTGGAGAAGAAACGGCTAAGTGCTGTCATAAAATGGCCAGGGTTACGTGAACCATATCTGTGATGAGATCATCAGAGGGAAAGCGGCCAAGTGAGCGGAGAGTTCTGTCTGTGCTGTGATATCATGAGGTGCGTTACCTCTGCAATGTCACCAGGACGTGTATTATGGGGTATGGTGGCTGATAGTATGGGGACACTGGTGCTTGTGTTATGGGGTATGGTGGCTGATAGTATGGGGACACTGGGACTTGTCTTATGGGGTATGGTGGCTGATAGTATGGGGACACTGGGGCTTGTGTTATGGGGTATGGTGGCTGATAGTATGGGGACACTGGGGCTTGTGTTATGGGGTATGGTGGCTGATAGTAATGGGACACTGGGCCTTGTGTTATGGGCTATCATGGCGTATATTATGGGGACATTGGGACTTATGTTGAGGGGTATCATGGCGTATAGTAATGGGACACTGGGCCTTGTGTTATGGGCTATCATGGCGTATAGTATGGGGACACTGGGGCTTGTGTTATGGGGTATCATGGCTGATACTATGAAGACATTGGGCCTTGTGTTATGGGGTATCATGGCGTATAGTACGGAGACACTGGGCCTTGTGTTATGGGGTATGGTGGCTGATAATACAAGGACACTGGGACTTGTGTTATGGGGTATCATGGCTGATAGTTTGAAAACACTGGTACTTGTTTTATGGGTTATGTTGGCTTATAAATCAGGGACACTGGGACTTGTGTTATGGGGTTTTATGGCTAATACTATGGGGATGCTGGGACTTGTTTTATGGGGTATGCTGGCTTATAGTGCGGGGGACACTGGGACTTGTGTCATGGGGTACTGTTGCTGGTGTTACAGAGAACCGTATGGCGGTTTTCCTATGAAACCTCCATAGTGTACGTCCCTATGTCAATGGCCAATATCACTGCTTTATAGAAGATGGAAGCACTTTAGCAGCCATCTATCTCAGGCCTCGCTGACATGTCCTGCAGGTACTCGCTGTATTATTTACAAGCCATAATATTGCTCATTTAGAGTAAATGTGTCATTTGCACAAAGCCGCAATAATGGGGGTAGGAAATGGCAGAAAAAGCCTTTTCAGCAGCCTCCCCTTCCCTCTCCGCAGAACGGCCGGCAATTAGGCAAGGACGGCTTATGGGGCAATAAAGGTGACAAAGCTCCGAGTCATCCAAGATTAATGACGTCCCGAATATCTAAAGGAAGTAGCAGAGGAAATAGGAGAAAACTACAGAAAAGATCTGTTCCCTTAGAAGATCCAGGCTGGGGGCCGGTTATGGAGGTGGGCCGTCAGCCCAGGAAAGTCATCACTTATACTGGGTGCTAGGGCCCCCCGCCCTAGCACCCAGTATAAGTGATGACTTTCCTGTGCTTGTTGGGGGGCTTCCTGAAAACTTTATAACAACTCTACACGATGGACAGGAGCAGGGCGGATTTATCATGTAGATCCATTTGTGAGTGGCGGTAATAGATTGTGCTGCTATGTCAGCCATTGTCTCTCATTGCCATTATGTTGGACCAAAGCCGAGGAGCATGGGAAAAATAGATCCGGCCTCTACGGGTTCAAGAGTTCAGAAAGCAAAGACTTCTCCGACTGAGGCCAATGTCTCACATAGTGGAAGTATCAGCTGCATTTGGGTATGGGGGGGGGGGCACAGGCTTTTCTGGTCCAAGAACAAATCACTTAAAGTGGAAATTATACAGAATGCTACAAAAACAAGATATCCTGGCAAAGCTGCATCCAACCTGCCACATCTCACACTGTAAACACTGGCGTATGGCAGACCTGACAGGAGAGCATCTGCCGCCATCAGACTCCGTCACTCCGAAGAGTTTGTTATAACTACGGCTGCAGAATAACTCTGGGTGCATGAAATCCCCATTATATCAATGAATAATCTGAAAACATTCTGCAGCTCAATATCCATCCGCATTTCTCCATTCCTCCCTACTCTCCAGCATACTCTCCATTGCTCCCTACTCTCCAGCATACTCTCCATTGCTCCCTATTCTGCAGCACACTCTCCATTGCTCCCTATTCTGCAGCACACTCTCCATTGCTCCCTATTCTGCAGCACTCTCCATTGCTCCCTATTTTCCACCACACTCTCCATTGCTCCCTATTCTGCAGCACACTCTCCATTGCTCCCTATTCTGCAGCACTCTCCATTGCTCCCTATTTCTACCACACTCTCCATTGCTCCCTATTCTGCAGCACACTCTCCATTGCTCCCTATTTTCCACCACACTCTCCATTGCTCCCTATTTTCCACCACACTCTCCATTGCTCCCTATTCTGCAGCACACTCTCCATTGCTCCCTATCCTGCAGCACACTCTCCATTGCTCCCTATTTTCCACCACACTCTCCATTGCTCCCTATTCTGCAGCACACTCTCCATTGCTCCCTATCCTGCAGCACACTCTCCATTGCTCCCTATCCTGCAGCACACTCTCCATTGCTCCCTATTTTCCACCACCCTCTCCATTGCTCCGTATTTTCCACCACACTCTCCATTGCTCCCTATTCTGCAGCACACTCTCCATTGCTCCCTATCCTGCAGCACACTCTCCATTGCTCCCTATTTTCCACCACCCTCTCCATTGCTCCGTATTTTCCACCACACTCTCCATTGCTCCCTATTCTGCAGCACACTCTCCATTGCTCCCTATAATGCAGAACACTCTCCATTGTTCCCTATTCTGCAGCACACTCTCTATTGCTC
The DNA here is from genome assembly GCF_027789765.1 of Dendropsophus ebraccatus. NCBI lineage: Eukaryota > Metazoa > Chordata > Amphibia > Anura > Hylidae > Dendropsophus > Dendropsophus ebraccatus. The sequence continues at coordinate 14,740,522 of NC_091462.1, read as the reverse complement.
CCTATTCTGCAGCACCCTCTCCATTGCTCCCTATTCTGCAGCCCCCTCTCCCTTAGTGTCTTCCTTAGTGAGTCCCTCCTATCACTGCATGTCAGTGTCCGCTGGTTTTAGTAGTCAGTCTTTATTGGGCCTGGCAGCTCTTTACCTGAGGGCGGCTTTCTGGCTAACCAATCACTGCTGTGTCCGTGCCTTTTGTTCCTGACAGATAAGCCGCCATTGATGGGTCTGGCACACACTTATCTCCTTTGCTCCCCTGTTTTCCTTTATCTGTGTTTCTTCTAAATGGATTTTGCAGGTAGTTACGGGGTTAATCCGATTACTATTACATGAATTTCAGCGATTTCCATATCAGAGCAGTACTAGCAGGTGTTTTGTGTGCTAATCCCCGTGCGCTCCCCAGAGAAGGGCTTTGCTTCCAGGCTGATAGGATTGTTATCGGCTTCCTGGGCATATTACCCCATTATAACAATGCTGTAATAGTCGGCAGCAACGTCCCCTATAACAAAACCTGAATTATTCATCGCCCCCAGTTACAATATTAAACATGCCCTGAGTGCGCAGCGATTCACATCAAATCTATAGGACGGGGAGAAAACTCCAGAAAATAATAAAACAAAGAGCCGCCATTTACAGAATGACAGGAGACGTGCGCTGTATGGCGGAGGAGGAGGTGGCCGGGGGTCATTCTCATGATCAGACCAATTATGACCCTCATCCCTATGGGTAAACGAGTGACCCGCTCAGTCCAGAAGTAACTCTAACCTCTGGGTCATCTGAAACAGCCATCTATAGTGCTCTGCGACCAACTGCTGCCATAGGGGATCCATAGTGTCCATATAGTACCATATAGTGCCAATGGCATAGCTAGAAGGGCAATAGGTTAGTGCCTATATAATATAATAATGCACAAAATGGTAGATAGGGAGTGGGTACTAGCTGTGGGGTCAGTGGAATATTACCACACTCCGTGTCATTAAAATAATGCCAGCTATAGGAGTACCAGCCAGAATAGTACCAGACCTAAGGTTCATATAATAGTGACAGGATGTGAACAGGGGAGTGCCAGAAATAGTGCCCAAAACAATAGTATTGGCCAGAGTTCCAGTATAACAGTATCAGACATAAGTAGAACAATACCAAACATAGTGCCCATAGAATTAGAATACTACCAGGCATAGTGCCAGTATAATAGTATCAGGCCATGCCAATTTAATAGTGCCAGTCATAGTGCCAATATAATACTGATTATAGTACCAATAGAATAGTGCCAGTCATAGTGCCAATATACCAATACTGAATATAGTACCCATAGAATAGTGGCAGTCATAGTACCAATATACTGTACCAATACTGAATATAGTACCAATAGAATAGTGCCAGTCATAGTACCAATATACCAATACTGAATATAGTACCCACAGAATATTGCTGGCCATGGTACCAATAGAATAGTAGCAGTAATAGTGCCAATATACCAATACTAAATATATTACACACAGAATAGGGGTGGCCATAGTACCAATAGAATAGTGCCAGTCATAGTACCAATATACCAATACTGAATATAGTACCAATAGAATAGTGCCAGTCATAGTGCCAATATACCAATACTGAATATAGTACCCACAGAATATTTCTGGCCATGGTACCAATAGAATAGTAGCAGTAATAGTGCCAATATAACAATACTGAATATAGTACCCATAGAATAGTGCCAGTCATAGTACCAATATATCAATACTGAATATAGTACCCACAGAATAGTAGTGGCCATAGTACCAATAGAATAGTAGCAGTAATAGTGCCAATATAACAATACTGAATATAGTACCAATAGAATAGTACTGGCCATAGTACCAATAGAATAGTGCCAGTCATAGTGCCAATATACTAATACTGAATATAGTACCCATAGAATAGTGCCAGTCATAGTACCAATATACCAATACTGAATATAGTACCCATAGAATATTGCTGGCCATGGTACCAACAGAATAGTACCAGTCATAGTGCCAATATAATAATACTGATTATAGTACCAATAGATTAGTACTGGCCATACTAACAATAGAATAGTGCCAGTCATAGTACCAATATACCAATACTGAATATAGTACACATAGAATAGTGTGGAGGATGGGTGGCGGGAGACATAACTGAGAACCATCAGTTATTGAAAGTGTATGGGAACCTTTAGGGTATAATTGATCCACCTATATCTCTAGCAGGTGATCCAGGGGCTGAGGGGGCACTTTGGGTATTTTCTCCTCCTTTCTGCCTTATATTACCCACAGAAGTAAGGGGGTCATTGTACGCAGCTTTATGGCACCATGTTTGCATAGACCATCTGTTGTACATACAAGTAGCAGGCCCTTTTGGACAGACTGGGCATAGTAGTTCATTACAGCTGAGGAGCTATAGGTCGCTCACTGCCACTAAGAATCATGGAGGAATCAGAAGCAATCTCCCGTTACTGATTTATGGGAAGAGAAATCCCGACTCCAGGTGTATATGGGTGATAGAGGCAAAGTGATGGGTACTTCCCCCCCCCCCCCCTTTTCTTGGTTTTATAATCACATGGTCCCCCACGATAGCCCCCAAGCCCTGTCCTGCCATGTGCCCAAGTTTGATGCTGGTGCCAACCTCGGCTACTTCACTGCTAATATACTCTCCTAAAATATTCTGTGCTGCGGAAAGACTATGTAGATTGGGGACTTGTGAGTCCCATTGGGGACAAGGACTGGTGTGAGTGTTGAGATAATACTGTACAGTGTAATGGTCAGCAGCAGCCCACATGGTGAACATACAGACAGGGCCATCTGCCTGGGGTCTAAAGAACTTCATGGGGTCTTGGAAGAAGCCCTGGGAGTCATTGTGCATGGACCATTGTTATACAAAACTTTAACAAAAGACAAATCCCCCTAGGAGGGAACACCACATGTTGACTCAATTGGTAGTAGTAGTAATGGGTCCTGGATAGCCCTTTGGTCCTTAGATGGATCATCCTTCTTTTACCTGGAGAATATGATGGTGCCATCCTAAGTCTTGTGATACACTCTGGAACCTTGATTCTTCTTCTCTGCATTGCACTTCCGGAGCTCCTTCCTTACTGCCAGCCAACTCTCCACTACCTCTTCCTGGAATATGAACATCAGATCCAACCTTGCAACACTTGCAACAAGGTTGTGATGTCCCCTATTGAAAATTCATTGTTTTCTGGTAAATCTAGATCACAACCAATATGGCAGCTATTACAGCTTCCACAGCTGTCAGAAGAGCCTGGACTATACCAATGCCTAACTAGGTAGATGCACCATGTCAGGCTGGGTCATGGTGGCCACACTGAACGCCATCTAGATGTCCCAACTAAGAAAATGTAAAGAGGAGAATGGGGTGTAGTTGGTTTTTGTGGCTTTTGGGGTGTCCCTACATAACAGACGGATGTGATCCTCCTCCAGACACCAACCTGCAACCTTAACTGTCCAACTGCTACCACTATCTGACTCATATGGAGATGACAGCGATGTTCTCACCCCATTGCAGCCATACAACAGTCATTAGATACTGACGCATACATTTTATGACTTCTCCTATGATTTACAGTCACTGATCTCATGCTCCATATCCAGCGGCTCGCTGTCACCGCTCCCTGCCTCGTGTCATCTGCGGAGCCGTCACGCATAGACATGAAGGAGCAGACAGAGAAAAGAGACATCACAGACCCTCCATGCAAAACACATTACATGTGACAATGACGTCAGACACAGACCACAAGATGCTATAAATTACTACCTCACTTCACTAGAAATACTATTCATTACATGGGATGACTAATATGGGTATGAAGATGGAGGGCAGGAGATAATCCCTTAAAGGGGCTTATCCTAAAACATGACGTCCATTCAAATAAATGGGCAACCACTTTAGACGTTGTCAACCAGAGCCAGAGAGTGTGATAGAGGCCATGCTGACTTCTAATAGGGGGTATGGACCTGGGTATCCAGTTAGGATAACTCCTTAAAGGTACAGGCCACACCATGACTTTTACTACTCACACATCATTGTGTCCCATGGGAATATACTGGACTACAATGTACGTAAGTGAAACTGCTTTATAACGGCCTTGAAACTTGAAGGTATTTTTGCGCAGTCACGCTTCATAGAGTTTAATAAACAACAAGACAACAGTCGGCAGATGGTTCATCGTACAACGTATTTTATAGGAGAAATCTGCAGAAACTGTGGAATGTTTCTACAAATACTGTACATTGTTTTTCTGGTAAAAGTGAAGGAACCCTGAACCAGGCAGGCCCCATTGTATATTAGTGATGTCCATTGAGGGCCAGTACACATGTACACGCAGATCCTTCCATACACATGTACACGTAGATCCTTCCATACACATAGATCCTTCCATACACATGTACACGTAGATCCTTCCATACACATAGATCCTTCCATACACATGTACACGTAGATCGTTCCATACACATGTACACGTAGATCCTTCCATACACATGTACACGTAGATCCTTCCATACACATATACACGTAGATCCTTCCATACACATGTACATGTATATCCTTTCATACATGTACACTGAGATCCTTCCATACACGTAGATCCTTCCATACACATATACACGTAGATCCTTCCATACACATGTACATGTATATCCTTTCATACATGTACACTGAGATCCTTCCATACACGTAGATCCTTCCATACACATGTACACGTAGATCCTTCCATAAACATGTACACTGAGATCCTTCCATGCACGCAGATCCTTCCATATACATGTACACGTAGCTCCTTCCATACACATGTACACGTAGATCCTTCCATACACATGTACACTCTGGCGAGCAGTGGGTTGGAGACTATTGCTTTAGATCAGTGTCCTCCCATGATGGGAGTTGTAGTCTTGCAGCAATAAGGAGCCGCAGTTTGGAGTTGGCTGACTAATTATTTAAGATTAGATTTGCCTGGTACGTGACCCACATGGGGAGTTCCTAACGTTTTCTTTTTTATTCTTGACCTGGTAATTCCAGATATAATACCTGTCACAATTCTGTACATACGTTGGTTGGAAACCGTGAGTCAATGTCAGGAAGCACGTACAGAAAGTGATGGTAACTGTCATTTTTCACCATCTTACAGAATGAAGGTGAACTGGTTGGTTACTGTGGTCAAAACCACACCGCTCCTTTGTAGAAGACACGTCTGTCTGTTTCATTGAATTAATCATGACGCTAGGGGTTCTCTATTGTATGACTGTGCAGAGCCATAGCCAGATCTCAGTCCACAGGGCCAAAGCTATGGCCACTGCATCTAAAATTATCGGCCGATGGCAACTTTCTCTTGTCTGTAACTCCTTGGAAATACAGTACATTGTTATATATCTTGGAGATAGAGGGCTGTACATAATATTTGAGAGCCTTGGTCACATGACCCTCCTACAGACAGCTACAATGTGAAGTGAGTTCTGAGAGAGGAGTCTCACAGTCTTTGTCCAAGTAAGAACCAATCACAGCAAAAAAACTTTCCCCGGAGGGATGGAACTTTGTAGGTTACTTCTGGCTTGAACTGGGAAGTGACAACACAACTACTCCGTCGCCTCCAGTTTTAGTGGACCTCACACAAGCTTTAGGACTAGATGGTTTCCAGTTCCCTGCAACCTGCTAAAGCGAGTAGCTAAACTGTAGTATTATCCTACAACCAGTTACAGGTCAGATCCGGGCCATTTACATAGTGAATCACCATGGACTGTGCTACAACCTTAATTGTGAGTAAAGTATATTGCGGTTTACTACACCACAGTCTGCCAATGCTATAGGAATCCTCTACAGCAGAGTCTAAGAGCCCTACATGGAGTGATAAATGGCCTGATTCGGCTGATTGTCACTGTGTGTAATAGAGACAATAATCAGCTGATGAAAAAATAATTTGCTGATTGTTTTATTTTTGGTCCAGACCTAAAATCATTAGCCGCCGACTGCAATAGCGATGCATGGCCAACGGCTGACAATTGCCCATACAGTTAATACATGACCTGTCCACAGTTCGAGTGTTCTCCTGCACTCTGTAAAGAGCAAGGCAGTAACCTAGACAGTGAAACATACCCGGATAGAGCTAAGCAACCGTATAAAGGTCTACGTACTGTATCTCGCAGCGCAGGTGACACCGGAAAATTTCTGACACTTAGCTACACTAAGGTAACCAAGACTGGGGCTTGTGCCACCCTCGTACGACGGGTAACCCGACACTGCAGGGCAGAAGGTGGTTCTAGCAACTTTCAGGTTGACACACGGGCACAAGTATTATCTTCTTCACAAGTATTCTTCTCCAAGTATTTCTTCTCACAAGTTCCGGCAAAGCACATTACTTCACTGGGTTGGGGCTATTCCGACAAACTCCTCCCCACTCTTCTGAACTCTTCTACTCTACTCAACACTCCACTTAACCAGCACTGCTATTCTACCTCAGCACGTCAGCATCACTCAGCACAGATTCAGTGAATGCAAATCTGTATCTCAGGAGTCACCTGTTACACCACTATCCTGTATTGTAAAAAACTTTTTAGTAAAGATCACTTAATTTATTCTACTGGGACTCATTGCACCAGCACCTATACACACAGGCTACACCGTCCTTGGGTCATTTTCCCCTTTCTGTAGGTGGTGGTACCGACAGTCTGGGTTGGTCATCTCCCCACATCTTGACTACCATGATAATAGACCAAGGGACCCATCAAAAAGCAGGAGGTCAACGACCATTGGGGATCCACATAGCCAGCCACTCAACAAAGCAGGTAGACCATCACACCTGTGTGCTGATATAGCACTGGCGTCACGACAGTACCATCCTTGGATGAGCTATACGCCAACCACCAGCATAACATCATCCCGGTGGTTGGGCACTAATACACAAGTGCAACACCACATGCGGCTGATAGCAATGAATTAAAATGGACGTACAAATGATATATTGATCATTTGTGCGACCCGGCCGCTCGATTGGTTATGCCTTGTAAAGGCACTGCAAACGAGCACAGATCTTGCTTGTTTCCTACCATAGAGAGCCATATTGGGCTGTCTAACAGGACCCTAAGTTAATTGAACTGCAACAATATTTCCACTAGCAACATTAGGCTAAGCTAAGCCGAGACTATATTTCTGCACAAAAAAAAGTGACACTCCCAGTTCTCCCAGTAGACTGCCCCTTTAGTCTATTACAACTATTTCATCACACGTGGTTGATGTTTGGAGATGTCATACCGGCCGAGAAGAAGCAAAAGTTCTGTTTTGTAGAGAAGATATGTGTGTGTGACCGCAATGAAAGTTTATATATAACAGAAAGAAACCTGGGAACGAGCATCTCGGTGGGACGGTAGAGTTCAGACCATGCTACTTCCTCAAATGAGAAACCTCTGAAAGTGCAAGCCGAGAGTTTTACGGTCTAGACAACAACTGGATGACCCCGGGTTTATTTTATGCTCATTTCTATGAAAATACGTTGGTTACGTGTCAGCGGGGGAGAGAGACATGACAGAGAACGGGAAAAGCTGTGACGCAAAAGGCCAGATTAGAAATGAGAGGAATAGAAACATGATAGAAAAATGTAATAGCTAAGAACTGATGAACCAGTAATACGGGAATGATGTATAAAAAGGGAATAAAACTCAGATATCAATGACAGAGACAGGTGTGGCTACTAGATGGGGATTCAGAACTACAAATTACCTTATAGGCATTGGAAAACACACAACATTTTTACTGGAACATGACTGGCTAAGCCATAGGCATCTTGTTATACTCTTCCTGTCCATCGGGAGCGCTGTAGGCAAAATGAGTTGAAGCACAAAAACACTCATGAGATCAGGAGTGTCGAACTCGCGGCTCTTCAACTGTTGCAAAACCACAATTCCCATCATACCTAGAAAGCCAAAGCTTTATGTCCAGGCATGATGGGAATTGTAGTTTTGCACTTTTACACCCCTGCATTACATTAACCAGTTAAATTCCAGCTCATGATATACTGTTAAAAAACGCCCCAAATTAAAAAGGGTTCTCTTAAAGGGGCATTCCCAGCTGGGACATATCCCCTAGATGTACGCCCCTTCTTTGACTTACACTTGAACGAGAAGTCTCCAGCTTGCAGCTGCCAGAGGTGGCTGAGAAGTTAGTGGGGTTTAGGCAAACTGCATAACCCCAATGGCAATGACAGCCACAAGCAGGCCAGAAGGGGGGTGGGGAGCCCTCCTTTTCAGATGCAAATAAATCCTAAAAGGTGATTTTACTGGTATCCTCCAGTATTTTTTTTCTTTCAATCAAATGGTTTCAGAAAGTTATATTGATTTGTAAATTACTTCTATTTAAAAATTTCCAGCCCTCCAATACTTATCAGCTGCTGTATGTCCTGCATGAAGTGGTGTATTCTTCCAAGTCTGACACAGTGCTCTCTGTCCATGTCAGGAACTGTCCAGAGCAGGAGAGGTTTTCTATGGGGATTTTCTATTGCTCTGGACAGTTCCTGACATGGACAAAGGTGGCAGCAGAGAGCACTGTGTCAGACTGGAAAGAATACACCACTTCCTGCAGGGCATAAAGCAGCTGACACGCAGGGCCGTATTTACCACTAGGCACCCATGGTCCGGTGCCTAGGGCAGCACCTTGCAGGGGGGCAGCACCAGGGAGCAGGGGAACAGAAAAAACATTTTTTTTTGTTTTTATTTTTTTAGTTTCCCTCCTCCCGTTCAGACTTGCCAGTAAATCTGTTGTCTTTTCCAGGGGGGTGGGGGGTATGGTGGTATTGGTCAGGTCTGGCATCGCTAATAGGTGCGTGTAGATGGGGCGTCTTCAGATTTAGTGCCTAAGGCAGCAGCAGCCATTAATACAGCCCTGCTGATACGTGTGGAAAAACTTGAGATTTTTAAATACATGTAAATTACAAATCTAGATAACTTTCTAAAACCAGTTGATTTGAAAGTAAAAGATTTTCACCTTTAAGGGGTCGTCCTATAAAGGCTTATGGGTTATCAAAAAGCATTACTCTCATTCCTGATCCCCCACCACAGCCATTATGATGCTCACCAGGTCCCCATTGATCCCCACTTCCTGGTCCCATCTTGGCACACAGGAAGTGCCTGCTCAGCCAATCACTGACCTCTGAGTTGACTCGCCTCAGCCAATGATTTCGCTAAGCCTGATTTTTTTGGATGTCAGGACAGGACTAAGATGTGAGATTTAACAGGGACCTGGTGAGCATGCGATCAGCAGCCGCAGGACATAAGACAGGTGAGTAATGCTTATTTTTTTCTAACTCTTCCTGACCCCTTTAAAAAATAAATAAAAATAAAATAAATATAAAAACGCTTTAATAGATTTTTGCATTACAGCATAGTACAATAAAATCTAACAAAGCAAAGGAAAAAAAACTCCCCTTCCTCATCTACTTGCCATGTAACACATGTCCTACACAGAGTACACATAACACATAGATCCCTATAATGCAGCCGCCCTTCTTACGTCCAGTTATTTAAGATGCAACATGTAATATTTATTGCCCTTTTCCAGCCAAATTCTGATGTTCGTGAACAAAAATGTTTTCATTACATATTGCGGGCCGCGCCTCCGAAACTTCAAACAAAAAGGGGGAATTTCTCATAAGAATCTGATTTGGAATTTATTACTATGGAGGATTCCCCGGGTGAATATTACTATTGCTATAAAAAGACAATTCCTCGTATAAGAAGCATTCTAGGATTTAATGTGATCTTGCAGAGCATTGCCCGGCAACTCCCTCACATGGGATTTATTAGGCCGTGGATTATAAACCTTTCCCGCTGGCAGCGTTATCAGAGAGCGAGGCTAAGACTCCATCCAAGAAGGCGGCCGTGCCAAGAAAGTCCTCGTACAGTCGGCCAGATCCGGACCAAGACACAAGATTTTAATCACAGTCATTTGGCGCTGTAAAGAGCGCCGGTTTACGTTTTCTTTTTTTTTTCTTTGGAAGCCGACGCAGGTTGTAGTGTGGGAAAATAACCCCAAAATATCTTTATTTGCTTTGGCTGGAAAACAATGACTTCAGGGTATTGAGCATCATTGTGTCAGCTGTGCCGTCAGCACCCTGCTGAATATCACTGACCTGATCCAGAGTGATGGAGATCTTAAAGGGACAGTACACCTGTACTTTCCGGATGACTGACAGTAAATTCCAATGATCACTGCTTTACGTCCAGTGCTGCAAACCTCTAGAGATATTGGCATATATTGGCATGGTTTGGGGGCCCATTCTGACTCTGCACATAGATATTACGTAGCTCAGACTATGGTGGTATCAGCACTACTGCCAACATTCAGACAATAGGCCCCATTGTCAAGTCTAATTGACCATCGTGCTTCTTGGAAGGCTGGTGACACGTTCTTAGGCCAAGTTCCCACTGAGGTTATCACTCAGCTTTACAATCCTTTCGAACAAGGGCAACAATGTTTATGGTAGTAGTCCTCATATGTCTATGGTAGTAGTCCTCTCTCTGAATATAGACAGGGTTTACTGGCCAGTCCCAGCAGGGATTCAGCTAACAGCTATATTATGTGCTAATAGTGGGACGTGCTAATCTGACCCCGTGGGAAAGCTGACGCCACGATTATTCGGCAGGCCAGAAATAAGCCGCGCCCCTTTGGGAAGCAAGTTTTTTTTAATTGTTAAGCAGAACGGCCCCAAAGCGACATGGCTAATCCATTACTTAACAAAACAGATTTTTTTTCAGATCGTTTGGGGTGTAACTTTTTTTTTTTTTTTTTTAAAGAGCTCTGATTGGAGCCATCAACAACATTGTTCGTAATTAGTGTAAATAGAAGTTGCTGAACTGTTTAGGCTCAGAAATGTTTTTGACTCCCGTTACCTGAAGAAGTTGGATGCAACCCTTAGGGCTGCCAAGAAAACATGGATACAACCTACAGCTGTATCCATGTTTTTCAGCACTCCCTAGTAGTGTTGAGTGGAGTTGCCAAACTGTTCAGGTTCCGTAAAGTTTTTCTGAACTGGAATACTCAACGTTTGACTTCCATCGTCTGGAGAAGTTGGATGCCACACTAGGGAGTCCTGGAAATAGGCCATGTTCACAGAATGTATGTTTAGCATAAACCACGACCGTTCTTGCAATCTGCCTGGCAGCTAACTTCTCCGGACAGCAGGAGTCAAATGCTGAATGTTCGGCAATTTCACTCCACACTAGTGATGAGCGAATCTGACCAACATTCTGGTTCGTCCGAACCTGAACACTCTGCATTTGACTCCTGGTGGCTGGAGAAGTTGGCTTCCGCTCTAGGGAGTCCTGAAAAACCTGGATACAGCCTATGGCCATTTGGCGGGTTGGCTCATGACTATCCAACATCTGTCTATGTCGTCAACCGTAGGTGAGCTGAACACATTAACAGGGCCCTATTTTTCTTAAAATTCTTAACTTTTTTGCCACTTGAAAAGTAGTAAGGAAAGTGGGCGAGGTTAATATGATATTGGCACAAGAGAAAAGCGCAAGCTGGAAAAGTACAGTCTTACAAAAAAAAGTAATAAAGTCTTACAAAAAAACGATTCCAAACTTTTCGTTACCCAGTGATTACATTTGGATGACTCCTATAATTAACCCGCCACGTCTTTTTCCGTACCTATATGAAGCGCTCCCGTCTGTTATATCAGGGATAAGTGATGAACAATAGCTGTTTTCCCCCTCAGTTTAATGATATTCTATCACCATATTTCTAGCATCCGCGTCTGTAGAGAGACTTCTCTCCCATAATAGATGATGATGGCACAATGAGATGTTGGTGGGCTTACAACCTTTTGCCTGGTAAATCTTTGTTCGTTTCTTCTCTTAAAGTCTCTTGCACAAAGATCCTCCCAAATGTAAATGGAAGTCATTGTTGGCCCGGTAAGGTTACGATTAGTATGCCGTCCACCTACTTTCCGAGGGTCCTTTGGAACTCAAGATTCCAGTCTGCTCCTCCACTGTCTGATCGCCAAGGAGACTTGGCCACAAAAGATGTTCTGTGACTCTTAAGGTTTACATCATCGCCGGGTATTCTTCGTAAAGGTTCCCTCGGTCATATTGTGTGTGAGCTGCTTAGAAAGGCCACTACAGGCTCAGCTTGCCTCCTTCATCCCACACAATAGAGCTCTCTTTTCAGATCACTTTGGAAACAGATTGATGGGTGAGCTACTTTCCATGCTCCTTCAAGGCCCATAAGAGTTTTCGAGCTAGGTCCAAGATGTCTTAAAGTGACAAGTGACTACAGTCGAGGAATAAAACACCCACCAACAACATCGATCAGGAGACCTTCCTCTCCTTCATCCATCTCTGTTCTATATTATATTCCAAAGAATGAAAGGTAATTGAATCTTCTCAATGTTTCCCAGAAGGCGTCCATTTTGTTTCCTGTGCCCCCTCCTTCTTTCTCATCCTTTTCTAGTGAATGGGAATAAGTGTGAGAAAAGAGGCTGGGCTTAAAGGGGGTGTCAATTACTGTGTAAATTGAAACATGAAGAAAACTTTCCCCTGGATCTTTAAAGGGGTTATGCAGGATTATAAAAAGCACATTGATTTTATGCAAAAACAGCGCCACCCCTGTCCTCAGGATGTGTGTGGTATTACAGTTCAGAAGTAGTTGTAGAAGGAGGAGTAATAGTATTGGTAGTAGTAGTAGTAGTAAATGGAAGAGGACCAGTTGTATAGTAGTAATGGTAACAGCAGAAGTACTTGTAGGAGGAGGAGGAGTATTAGTATTGGTGGTGGAAGTAGTATTAATAGTACTAGAGGCAATATAGAAGTAGCAGTAGTGGTGGTAGTAGTAGTAGTAGTAGTAGTAGTAGTCAGTGGCGTAGCCACCGTGGTCGCGGGGGTCGCCGCCGCGACCGGGCCCGCCACAAGGGGGGCCCGCGGGGCCCCCCGATCAATCACTCTTGTGACCGCAAGCATTGTTTTGCTTGCGGTCACAAGAGTCGGGCTCCGTCTTCCCCCGGCTGCTGCGCGGCTGCCGGGGGTGTCGCGTCTTACCCCCGGCAGCGCGCGCATCCCAGAACTCCCTGCGCGCCTTGGGCCCTGACTTCCGGTTTCCGGCGCGCAGGGAGTTCTGGGATGCGCGCGCTGCCGGGGGTAAGACGCGACACCCCCGGCAGCCGCGCAGCAGCCGGGGACAGACCAGGAGGAGTGAGAATCAACCTGGGAGCGCGATGTCAGGTGAGTTAAGTTTTGTTTTTTTTATCAGCCTGTACGGGTGGGGGGAAAGGAGGGGGCCATCTATAAGGGAGGAGGGGGGGTGAAGGGGACCATCTATGAGGGTGGGGGGAAAGGAGGGGGCCATCTATGAGGGTGGGGGGAAAGGAGGGGGCCATCTATGAGGGTGGGGGGAAAGGAGGGGGCCATCTATGAGGGTGGGGGGAAAGGAGGGGGCCATCTATGAGGGTGGGGGGAAAGGAGGGGGCCATCTATGAGGGTGGGGGGGAAGGAGGGGGGCATCTATGAGGGTGGGGGGGAAGGAGGGGGGCATCTATGAGGGTGGGGGGAAAGGAGGGGGCCATCTATGAGGGTGGGGGGAAAGAGGGGGCCATCTATGAGGGTGGGGGGAAAGGAGGGGACCATCTATAAGGAAGGGGGGGGAAGGGGACCATCTATAAGGGAGGGGGGGGAAGGGGACCATCTATAAGGGAGGGGGGGGGAAGGGGACCATCTATAAGGGAGGGGGGGGGGAAGGGGACCATCTATAAGGGAGGGTGGGGGGAGAGGGGGCCATCTATAAGGGAGGGTGGGGGGAGAGGGGGCCATCTATAAGGGAGGGTGGGGGGAGAGGGGACCATCCATAAGGGAGGGTGAGGAGAGAGGGGGCCATCTATAAGGGAGGGGGTAGAGGGGGCCATCTATAAGGGAGGGGGTAGAGGGGGCCATCTATAAGGGAGGGGGCCATCTATTTGGGGGGGCAACATAGGGGGAGAGGGAATACACAGAGGGGGGCATATATTATTAGGAGGTCACAGAGTCAGGGCTACCCACTAAATGAGGGTGTAAAGGGGACAGTACAGATGTGCAGTGTGTAGAGAGATGAGGATGGTGTCAGAGTGTGGAGCCTAATATGTCTGTCTGGCAGATTCTGTGGATTCGTGGCTCGGAGAAGTTCTCATAATTGCCCAGGACAGATGGAGAAGATGATGAAAAGGAAAGAACTCTGATCAGAAAAGACGTCTCCTGTGAGTCACCTGATATAACTGCACTGTAATGTATATGGTGTATAGAACCTGTGTACAGCTGCATCCACCTCTATATGACTGGATGAGGTGATTTAGTATACTGGATTTGGTCAGTAACAATATGGTGGTGATGGTTGTGGTGTGGCGGTTATGTTTCCTCCCTATATACTGGTATTACTGGTAATATTGGTCTCAGTATACAGGATTTGGTCGGTAACAGTATGGCGGTAATAGGTAATATCTGTCTTGGTGTGTGTGTGTGTGTGTGTGTGTGTGTATATATATATATATATATATATATATATATATATATATACATACAGTGGTACCTTGGTTTAAGAGTAACTTCGTTTAAGAGCGTTTTGGTTTAAGAGCTCACAGTTTTTCAAAATTGTGACTTGGTTTAAGAACATTGCTTTGGTTTAAGAACTTCCTGTATTGGGTGGGAGAGCGAGTGGAGAAGGGGCATGGCCTGCATAGCGGGGTCTACAGCACTGTACTCTAAACACCTTCCAAATCATAGCAGATCCCCTTCAGGCTGGGGCTTACATCAGGGGACAGGACTGTGGGGGGGGGGTAATCTCTCCATAGCTGTAACCCCTCTCTCCCCGGACAGAGAGTGCTGCATGTATGTGCCCACATCTGTACTGCTCATTCCTTCATGCTCCCTGCAGTCTCTGTCAGCCCTTGTGTTTCCCATCCTCTCCATTACTGTACAGTACAGAATAATAAATATATTTGGGGGTGCGGAACCAACTGTCTGCATTTACATGATTTCTTATAGGAAAATTTGCTTTGGTTTAAGAGTGGATTTGGATTACAAGCACGGTCCTGGAACGAATTATGCTCATAATCCAAGGCACCACTGTGTGTGTATATATATATATATATATATGTGTATATATATATATATATATATATACACACACACACAACAATAGCATCACTTGGTCGTGAAAGGAGGGGGGGGGGGGCCCAAGTTGGCCTCTCGCACCAGGGCCCAGGAGACATTAGCTACGCCCCTGGTAGTAGTAGTAATAATAGCAGACGTAGTTGGAGGAGAAGAGTATAGGTAAGAGTAGCAGGTTCTGTAGTAGTATTATTATTGGTGGTAGTAGTATTAGCAGTAGTGATAATAGCAGAAGTAGTTGTAGGAGGAAGAGTAATAGTATTGGTGGTGGTAGTGGTAGTGTTAGTAGTATAGTAGTAGTGATAGTAGTAATAATATTATTAATAATAGTAGCAGGAAGAGGACCAGTTGTATAGTAGTAGTGATAATCACAGAAGTAGTTGGAGGAGGAGTATTAGTATTGGTGGTGGTAGTACTAGTATTAGAGATAATAGCAGAAGTAGTTGGAGGAGGAGGAGGAGCAGGAGTACTAGTATTGGTGGTGGTGGTAGTAGTATAGTAGTATTATTAGTAGCAGTATTAGAGATAATAGCAGAAGTAGTTGGAGGAGGAGTAATATTATTGGTGGTGGTATTAGTATTGGTAGTAGTATAGTAGTATTATTAGTAGTAGTATTAGAGATAATAGCAGAAGTAGCTGTAGGAGGAGGAGGAGTATCAGTAGGAGTAGCGGGTTCTGTAGTAGTAGTATGTGGTAACTCACAGCTGGCCTATATACGGGGCAGACTTTCCCCACACCCTGTTTCCACATAGCGGTTTAATCTGCTCTGCAATAGCTGAAGTCATAATGTCTCAGCTGATTTAGAAATATTTTATTTTTCAGACAAAGAGACGGATTACTTAAACTCTGAAGAGGGGAGGAGGGAAATAACAAGGAGTCCAATACTCCCTGCCCCCGACCCCTCCTTCACCTCCAGGGCCGAGGAGCTCGACAAGTATCCACGTCCATGTGAGATTATAAACCTTATAATCCTCCCACTATAGCTTTAATCTTCCTTGACCAGAACTCTATGGACATGATGCAGACCTGTTTCTCTATACACAGGACTGAGGAAGCCCTGACAGTGACTGATGGGCTGAGGTTTTTAACATCCCGTCTTGAGACGCTAAACACATAAAGCCCTGTATAATGCCATCCACTATTAGAGAAAAGAATGAATCCATATTTCTTCTTCAGGGTAAATAAAGCTGAATTACCCCGGCATGGCGCAGTCCCAAATAGCTCCTCCATGGAGTCTTCTGCCCATCTGTCTTTTCATGGGCTGCAAAATGTAAACAGGAGGTTTTGCCAAAGGAACGTAGGTCCTATTGAAAGAGAAGACATCGCTGACAGCCCCGCTCATCACCTCTTATGTCACTGCTAGAAACTGTGTATATAAAGTCCAAGATGATAAAGCCGACGTGTTTCACATCCTAGGCCCGGATGAATATTTGATTTCTTCATTAAAGAGAGAAAGTAGGTGAAATCCAGGAATGGATAAATCATCATGGTATATGGGGGTGCGACCACAAAGCTAGAACTACAAGGTTCCCAGGCTTAGGCAAGAAAGGTCAGATAGACAAGGAAGGATGGGTAAGATGGAGACGGGACACAAGATTGACGTGTCGTGGTAGTGCAGCCATAAGGGTAAAGAGGTAGCGTTGGCATCTGGACCCAAACACCACATGAGTCATATATTACCCAATTACATAACAGAGCACACACATGGGAAACCTCTTTGAGAAGACCATCCAAAACTACACTGAAAAGTGGTCTTGTATAGGGTTCTATAGGGTTGGTCTTCTTAAAGAAAATGGCCACTATCTATAATGAATGATGGACTGACTATCCATCCCATGATCTTCAGAAGTAAAGGTAAGGCAGTGTATATCTTATAACACATATTTAGTATGTGTTCTATATTGTTTGATTACACTGGTAGCGTGTTTCTACAAAAATAAGACTTACCCCAAAAATAAACCCTAGCTATTTTCTCATAGAAAAAATAATATAAGAGCCTGTCTTATTTTTGGAGAAACACTGTATGTGAATGGGGAAAGAAATAAGTACCCCCCCCCCCCCCCCCTATCAGGTCAGCGCTCAGCATAAAATGTAACACCAGCATTAAGAAGAAAGACAAAAACCCAAGGGAGGGAGGATAGACGACGCAGCACTTACAGGATGAGCAGTCAGCACAGCAATATATCTCTTAACTATGTCTCATCCATACACTTCAAGACAAATCCCCCTTAGTCCTCGGATATGAGAAGCCATTGTCTCACAGTCTGAGGACATAGGAAGAATCTAAGCTTTTGTCAGTCTCATCTGTCTCCTCTATAGATCTTCTGCGGAGCCCGATCCCCCAAACACGCTCCCCACCCCCCGCTCCGCCTAACGCTACAACCTCTTTCCTCTCCCTTTGTCTTCTCACCTTCTTCTTCACCTTCTCCTAATTGCAGCATTTATTGTTTTTTATGAAAGTTTTGTCAAAAGAGAAGACGTAAGACGTTCATATAACCAGTGATCAGGAGAAGCCGCAAGGATTTCATATAAACATCAACATTTATTACAAGAATTAATAAAGGGGAGGTGTCTATACCAGGGCCCCCACCTACCAGTTATAATACTGGTGTCTATACCAGGGCCCCCACCTACCATGTATAATACTAGTGTCTATACCAGGGCCCCCACCTACCAGTTATAATACTGGTGCCTATACCAGCGCCCCAACCTACCATGTATAATACTGGAGTCTATACCAGGGCCCCCACCTACCAGTTATAATACTGGTGTCTATACCAGGGCCCCCACCTACCATGTATAATACTGGTGTCTATACCAGGGCCCCCACCTACCATGTATAATACTGGTGTCTATACCAGGGCCCCCACCTACCATGTATAATACTGGTGTCTATAACAGGGCCCCACCTACCATGTATAATACTGATGTCTATACCAGGGCCCCTACCTACCAGTTATAATACCGGTGTCTATACCAGGGCCCCCACCTACCATGTATAATACTGGTGTCTATACCAGGGCCCCCACCTACCATGTATAATACTGATGTCTATACCAGGGTCCCCACCTACCATGTATAATACTGATGTCTATACCAGGGACCCTACCTACCACTTATAATACCGGTGTCTATACCAGGGCCCCCACTTACCATGTATAATACTGATGTCTAAACCAGGGCCCCCACCTACCAGTTATAATACCGGTGTCTATACCAGGGCCCCCACTTACCATGTATAATACTGATGTCTATACCAGGGCCCCCACCTACCATGTATAATACTGGTGTCTATACCAGGGCCCCTACCTACCAGTTATAATACTGGTGTCTATACCAGCGCCCCCACCTACCATTTATAATACTGATGTCTATACCAGGGCCCCCACCTACCATGTATAATACTGATGTCTATACCAGGACCCCACCTACCATGTATAATACTGGTGTCTATACCAGCGCCCCCACCTACCAGTTATAATATCGGTGTCTATACCAGCGCCCCCACCTACCATTTATAATACTGGTGTCTATACCAGTGCCCCCACCTACCATTTATAATACTGGTGTCTACCAATGTGGCAGAATAGCCTTGGGGCCCCTCTGCTCCTGGAACCAAGTGGAAGTATAATCTCTGCTCCCCTATAACTACACCCCTTCATCCACCCCAACCCTACACCCTAATGACAACGTCCCATCAATCCCTGCAGCAGTCTGGCGTCAGGCTTATGTTGGAAACCATCATAGTGGAAGAACACGAGGAGCTGACCACGAACACGAGTAGGCCGCTCTACTGACCAGTCTCCAGATGTAGATTGAGTACATGACCATTGAAAGACCAAAAAGGCCAATCTATGTATCTAATCCTCCAGAATAGTCAGAGAAAATCCTTCAAGTTGACGCTGTCCAGCAGATTATTGTCGATGATCAGGATTCTAGCAAAATCTTCACTCAGTCTACGATTGAAACCAGAAGTATAATCCTTCCCATATCTGTCATACTATGTGAGTTCTACCATGTTGTTCCAAAAATCGCCTGCTCAAAAATACATAGGGGGAGATTTATCAAACTGGTGTGAAGTAAAACTGGCTCAGTTGCCCCTAGCAACCAATCAGATTCCACTTTTCATTCCTCACAGACTTTTTGGAAAATGAAAGGTGGAATCTGGTTGCTAGGGGCAACTGAGCCAGTTTTACTTTACATCAGTTTGATAAATCTCCCCATTGTGTCCCATAAAGGGGTTGTACAGGATTAGAATGGCTTCTTTCTCCAAAAAACAGGACAACATCTATCCACAGGTTGTTAGCGGTATTGCAGAGCAGCCCCTTCTACTTCAATGGAACATAGGCATAACTCTTGGACAGGGGTGGTGCTGAGAAAGCTGCCATTTTAGTTCTGTCCTACCCCTTTAAAGGGGTACCCTGGTGAAAAAGATTTTCTTTCAAAACAATGTGTTTATGAAAGTTATATAGATTTGTAATTTACTTCTATTTAAAAATCTTAAGTCTTCTCATACTTATCAGCTGGTGTATGTCCTGCAGGAAGTGGTGTACTCTTTCTAGTCTGACATAGTGCTCTCTGCTGCCACCTCCGTCCATGTCAGCAACTGTCCAGAGCAGTAGAGGTTTTCTGTTTCAATGTATTTTATTAAATTTTCTCAATAGGTTATTGCATACATAGCAAGTTATGCGATCAAAAAGGAACAATATTTTCAACACATTGTATAGGTAAAGTATAAAGAAAGGCAAAGAAAAGTAAACAATAATCACAGTTTTCTATGGGGATTTGTTACTGCTCTGGACAGTTCCTGACACAAACAGAGGTGGCAGCAAAGAGCACTGTGTCAGACTGGAAAAAAACACTACTTCCTGTAAGACGTACAGCAGCTGATACGTATGGGAAGATTTGAGATTTAAAAAAAAATAATAATTTACAAATCTATATAACTTTCTGACACCAGTTGATTTGAAAGAGGTTTTCGCCGGAGTACCCCTTTACGGGACACTAAACTTAAAATGTCCATGTCAGGTGTACATCTATGTATTCTGAGTCGGTGACTTGATAGAACTCGTCTACTACAAGCTCTGCACACACTTAGGGAAATATCACAGAATTCTTTCACTTTTTATTAAAATAAATAAAGAAAAGATAAAAGTTGACTTCACACGGACGGTTTTGCATTTCCCCCCGATTCCCATGTAATTGGTTTCATTGTATAAACTGTAAATCCCCCCAATGGTTTCTGTAGAAGTGGCCGTAGACCTGTAGACTCTGTAGTCTATTCTATTTGCATCAAAACAGATTGCACCACTTCTGGTTTCAGAGACCACAAAGAAAAGGCCGTTAGGAAACCACAAGCCGAGACTGACAGGTAAGAAGAGAAGAGCAGCGGCCAGGCTGTAATTCCTCACACCAGGAAGCTTGCTCAACCGGGGTTTGTGGTCTGGGCCCAGCCCTACGGGGACACAGAAGGAGCCGCCAGCGCCGGATACCACAAGAACCGTGGTCACCGAAACAGCCAGAAAACATGTTTTTGTTTTTTGTCACCTTGAGGTAGTGAGAAAGATGGTGACGTGGACAAAGACATCATCTCTGGGGGGGGGGGGGGGGCACTTTATCCCAGGGCCAGAGGAGATCCATGCCCCCTGGCAATTAGACCACTCCTTAAAGGGCTACTCCGGTGAGGAAAAATCTTTGAAATTAACTGCTGTCAGAAAGTTATATAGATTTGTAAATTACTTCTATTTAAAAATCTCCAGTTTTCCAGTACGTATCAGCTGCTGTATGTCCTGCAGGAAGTGGTGTATTCTTTCCAGTCTGACACAGTGCTCTCTGCTGCCACCTCTGTCCATGTCAGGAACTGTCCAGACCAGGAGAGGTTTTCTATGGGGATTTGCTGCTGCTCTGGACAGTTCCTGACATGGTAGAGAGCACTGTGTCAGACTGGAAAGAATACACCACTCCCTGCAGGACGTGCAGCAGCTGATAAGTACTAAAAGACTGGAGATTTTTAAATAGCAGTAAATCAAAAATCTGTATAACTTTCTGAAACCAGTTGCTCTAAAAGAAATCTTTGTTGGTGTTACGCTTTAAAGTCATACTGACTAGGTATTTACTCATAGTAAATATCCAGATAACATTTAGTCCCCCTCCCCCACTGAATAAACAAATGTGAAGAGGACAGCTTGACATTGACAAAAACACTTCAGATTTAGTCTGCACCAAGGCCTTCCATCGTTGGTATAAGATAGGAGAACTCCAGATATACAGCTCCAACAGAAGGCTGTGCGTATCCTACTGTATAGTCACACAATGGGGTGCGTTGCTGGCTCCCAGAAGATAGTCGTAGATGTAATGGTCCATATATAACCAGTTATCGTAGAAGGACAATTACATCATTGCAGCCTTACTAGAGCCCCATAGTCAGTCTTCCTCTTCTTCTTCCTCATCTTCTTCCCCCATAGAGCTGGTACTGCTGACAGACGCCCGGCACATGATTAATGAACAGCATATGTTGGGTGGAGGCCAGAAGTACCACAACTCAGGAAGAGAAGAGCAAGGAGGTCCGTGCATCTCGGGAAACTACTGTGATACTTTGCATATACAGCAACTTCACAAGGTAGATTCCTGACACCGATGCCATACAGTAGCCTGCATCCCGCATAGGCTTATATGGTGTCCATTGCATAGATCTGTTTACTACACAAACCCATTGGATGGAACACTATACTATGCTATTCCAACTTTCACTGTTTGCAAAATACTGACATATGCCTTACAAATGGAGGCCAAAGGGACACACTTTCTGGCAGTAGGAGTCAACGGACATTTAGGGGCAGATTTATCAAAGGGGTGTAAAGTAGAACAGGCCCGGTTGCCCCTAGCAACCAGTCAGGTTTCACTTTTCATTCTTTAGGCCCCGTTCCCACTGAGCAAAGGTAGCGGAATTCTGCGACGGAATTGTCCGCCGCAGAATGCTGTTAGCCTCCCGCTCATAATGGGAGTCTATGGGAGGCGCGCGCTCCTGCTCTGTAACCATCCTTATCATGGACGCTGGTCATTGACCTTAGGTGTTTGCCTGTCAGAAGGGTCTACGTCTCGGTCTAGTCAGGGTAGTTAAACAATATGACGTTTCCAAGCATGAAGATAGAGACAGAGATTTTGAGGTCGTTCATTCTTGAGAAGAGCAAAAGAGGTTCAGACAAAATAGGCCATCAAACTGCTTTACCAAGAAAATCCCTTTAACTACAATATCCTGTAACTACCCCATGTCATACAGTACGAAGAGTCATTCAGCAAGCTGAGATATGGGAGATCTATAGAGTAATGTAGGCTCCTCTGTCCTATAGAGCGAACACTGCTGAGGGGAGCCAACCTTCTACATAGTTCTCAAAGGGTTTATGGCATAAACACCCTTAAAGGAGCACTCCAGAGAAAAAAATAAAATTAACTGGTGCAAAAACATTATACAGAATTGTAAATTATTTCTATTTAAAAATCTCAAATCTTCCAGTACTTATCAGCTGCTGTATGTCCTGCAGAAAGTGGTGTATTCTCTTCAGTCTGACACAGTTCTCTCTGCTGCCACCTCTGTCCATGTCAGGAACTGTCCAGAGCAGAAGAGTTTTCCAACAGGATTTGCTGCTGCTCCGGACAGTTCCTGACATGGACAGAGGTGGCAGCAGAGAGCACTGTGTCAGACTGGGAAGAATACACTATTTCCTGCAGGGCATACAGCAGTTGATAAGTACAGAAAGACTTGAGATTTTTAAATAGAAGTATTTTACAAATCTGTATAACTTTCTGACACCAGTTCATTTGAAAACATTTTTTTCTCCAGAGTACCCCTTTAAGTCAGTTCTGCCATCATAAAGGGGTCTTCATTGCTCCCACAATTCAGTAATCTCACGAGAAATGGATATCATATCGCCTTCCCATCTGATTTCCAATAGCCTGACCCCCACAGACCACTCATAAAAATGCTTCGCTGGACGACCCATGCCCGTCCCATTCCTATTAGAGGCTACGAGGGCAGTCTCTAGCAGATAGTCCATTATTGACTGTAAACGGTCGTAAACTGTCACAACCTTTTACCTTTGTGTGTACTTACGTCACTTTATTCGCTCGGGCAACCGAGGGGATCATTTACAATAATTAAAGTATATTAGCAAATAGATGTTAATGGGGATCCCTTTAAGTGCAGGTAAAGTACACTAGATGGCCACTTAGGCCAGCGGAGTCCTGTCTTCTCACCACTGACTCCCATTTTAGCTTTTATGTACTTTACGTCACAAAAGACACAGGTTAAATAAAGATCAAAAACCAAAAATAATAAAAACCAAACCGTCCAAACAATCTCAGGTAAACAGACTAATGACTTCAGGTACAAAACCTTCAAACAGTTACCGACAGCAAACACAGCCCCCCGCAAGAGCGTCTCCTAATGTGACAGGAGTCCCAGGTGTCCCATTGTGTCCCGCACGGGATCCGCTCAGGTGACTACAACACATTACTTCTTCTTGTGCATTGAGATTTAAGGTTATGGGAAGACTCTGGCTCCTAGGAAATCCTATATATGTCCGACTGTTTCTCGCTTGACGTTACGTTCTCACCGGTAGACCTTCGAAGGTCAGGCCGGATCTGCAGGTTTTCAGCGTCTTCTTGTTTGCCAAAAACACAGCAGCCAGGATATGACAATATGAAGTTCTCTACACACAATGAACACAACGATTTATGGTGTTTTTTTGTATTTTCCACCCATACATTTTAAATGCAGCAAGGTTGGAGCTGGTTTATATGACTTTTTGGTGTCATTTCCCCCCAAAAAAACACATGTACATTACTCATAAACACTTGACAAGGTTTAATATTGGTGACCTGTCCTCAGAATAGGCTATCAATGTCAGATTGCAGAAAGTTAGATTCCTGGTACCTACTGATCAGCTGATTGAAGAGGTCACAGCACTTTTGTGTTTAAAAAGGATAGCCTACTTTTTTTTTTCTTTCAAATCAATTAGTACCAGAAAGTTATACAGATTTGTAATTAAGTTCTATATAAGTCTTCCAGTACTTAAAAGCTGTTGTAAGTCCTGCAGGAAGTGGTGTATTTTTTCCAGTCTGACACAGTGCTCTCTGCTGCCACCTCTGTCCATGTCAGGAACTGTCCAGAGCAGCAGCAAATACTCATAGAAAACCTGTCAAGCACATGAATATTTTTATTGTTTTATTCCTAATGTCTCATGTACAGAGCAGTCTGTGTGGCAGCATATGGAGACCCTATGGTTCCATACTACAGAACTGTAAGCACCCGGTGTGCAGCCATATGGTGCCATATTACCTCCTTAGAACTGTATATCTTTTTTACCCATTTTATATAAAGTCTCACAGGATAAAACATGTTATTCCATGAAATCAAAGACTCTATGAACCCCTATTAGAGCCGCATTACCATGTGCATGAATGTTAGGTGAGGTTTGCTATCATTTTTTTAAATGTTGATTTGAATAGTTTTTTATGATGATGCTTATTATTATTATTATTAGTGATTATAGATACCTATTACTATTATTAACGATTATTAGTGAATATCTATATCTATTATTGTTAATTATAGTTACCTATTATTATTATTAATATCAGTGATTATTGATACCTATTATTAAAAATTATTAATATTAGTGATTTTTTTATACCAATTATTATTAGTAATTATAGATACTTATTATTATAATTATTATTATTAGTGATTATTGATACCTATTATTATTAGTGATTATTGATACCTATTATTAGTTATTATAGATACTTATTATTATTATCATTATTAGTGATGATTAATACCTATTATTATTATTATTAGTGATTATTGATACCTATTATTATTAGTGATTATTGATACTTATTATTATTAGTGATTATTGATACCTATTATTAGTAGTAGCAGTAGTAGTAATGATTGATACCTATTGTTATTATTATTAGTGATTATTGATACCTATTATTATTAGTGATTATTGATACTTATTATTATTAGTGATTATTGATACCTATTATTATTATTAGTGATTATTGATACCTATTATTATTAGTGATTATTGACACTTATTATTATTAGTGATTATTGATACCTATTATTATTAGTAGTAGTAGTAATGATTGATACCTATTATTATTATTATCAGTGATTATTGATACCTATTATTATTAGTAGTAGTAGTAATGATTGATACATATTATTATTAATGATTATTGATACATATTATTATTAGTGATTATTGATACCTTTAGTATTATTTATATCTTTAGTAAGGAATTATTGTGATCTGACTGAGCGCATGCCACAATTTCACCTTCATTCCTTAATATTTTACAGTATTATTTCAATTAAGAAACACAAAGAATTAAAATCAATGAAACCTGCTTAATATGCAGCCATCTGTGTCATGAAGAAATTACTTATACAGGTCGGCAAAATGCCAAATCGACGCTGAAGTGACATTGTCACACACCGATACAGAAGTAAAGGGAAATCGGGATGCAGGCACGTACTTCATCCGCTATGGATCAGCCTAGACGCAGTTATTCCTGGTGAGGTGTATGTGCACAGAAAAGGAAGAAAATCAGACAATAAAGCGGAAATATACTGGTAAAAATGCAGGTATTACTATAAGGGTGACCATACACCAGAAAGTGGCCATAACAGCTATCACTCCATCCTGATCCCTAAATACACTGGAACCTTTGGCTTGGCCACAAATTTATGTGTTCTAAAGGTGCCCATACACCTTAAATAACTGTCTGACTGTTCCTGTGTTCTCTATGGGGAGGGGTAGGACACAGTCAAACTGCCCTGGCAGCAGTTTATCTCTCTGAGAACAAAAGGGGTCAGATAGGAAAAATCCAACAAACCTGACCCTTCTGTCTGCCAACATCATCTGTTGTTGGAGAGTGAGGAGGTCGCCATACACCTTATATTGTTGGCCAACATGGAGAATTCAGCCGGCTTTAGTATAAAGTGTATGGGCACCCACAGGCAGTGGGTTAGGCTGTCAGTATAAGGTGTATGGGGCCTCCCGAAACGCATGATGTCGGTGGAGATCTGTGTCGAGTTACTGACCCCATACTTCTCAAAAAGATGAGCTACTGCCAGACATGTGTGGTGACAGATTACCCTTCCCCTCCCAACACAGAACACAGGAAAGTTCGGCTATGTTGAGCGTTCATGTGTATGGGGAGGATGGAAGAGATAGTTGTTGGCCGAACCCATCATTCGGCTGACTATTGACAGTCTATGGCCACGTTTACGTTGAGAGAGAAGAGGTAACTTTTTGCCACACTTTGTTGGTGACCTCAGTCCCCCCAAAAAATGGGTCTAACAGCTGAAATCCAACATACCCAACCAGCATAATGTATTGGGAGGCCGCCCCACATACAGATGATGTTGGTAGGTTGAGCCAACGTGCCAGTAGGCCTGATGCTTCTTTTTCCTAATATCTGTCATACACATTAGTTGACGATCCAAATCCCAGAAAACTGTAGTTTGCACTTTGAGGGATGCAGAAGTGCTCAGGTCCTGGTACCCACTGGGACCCAAGGTGTCCCTTTACTACATGAGAAGACACCAGCATTATAAGGGTAGGGTCACGCATAGTAGAAGTGCTGCTAATTTTCACCACAAAATTATAGTGTAGACATTTTACAGCATTGATATGGTTGGTGGGGCCCAAATTTTATATAGCAAAAAAATTCATCAAAGTTATACAACGGCAACAGGACATTTCGGCATCAAGTCTTTCTCAACTGACAGTTGGGGAAGGCTTGACGCCGAAACGTCCTGTTGCCGTTGTATAACTTTGATGAATTTTTTTCTACAATAAAAAATTTTTGAAGCATGAAATGGTGAGTGCCGAGAATGAACTTTTATAATGCAATGGGAATTTTTTCTTACTACGAGCACCACCCTTGACACAGATGTGCCGCGTAAAAGACTATTTCTTACAAATTTTATATAGCAGCTTGAAGGGGAACTATCAGCAGGTTAGACAAATCTAACCTGCTGACAGACCTCAAATGTTCACAGGGTGCAGAGGAGAAAGGTATGTTTCTTACCTTCCTCCTCTGCGCTGTTCACAAAAAGTTGTTGAATTCACGACCTGGAGCACCACTAGGTGCACTGCCCCGCCCTCAGAAGGCTGAGCTGGCCCACTCCTTCTAATGATAATAAATGGGGCAAGCAGACTGGTCCGTGCTCTGGGGGAGGGGCAGTGCTCCTAAAGGTGATCCAGGCAGTGGATTCAACTACTAACTGCACGGAAACGGTACCGAGGAGGACGGTAAGAGACATACCTTCCTCCTCGGCACCCCGTGCATATTAGGGGCTATCGGCAGGTTAGATTTGTCTAAGCTGCTGATAGTTCCCCTTCAAAGTTTTATTTTCTGGTTATAAATACTCATCTACTACACATGAGAACAAGTCACTACTTTCATTTCTTTTGATATTTTTTCCTTTCACTGGGAAATCCTATTCTCACATGAATCATTTTTATCCTTTTTTTTATTGTTTTCGCTTTTGTTTCTGTTTTTTTACACCAACGCGTTGTCAACGAACCCCACTCCTTGTTGAGCGTCTTATCTAATGTTTGTTAAGTGAAAGGGGAAGATCATAAATCAGCATGGAATGGGCCCGGGAAGCAGATTTATTGAGGAAAATCATCTATATTAAAATAGAACAGATTGTCCTAATTGATAAATATGGCGGGTGAGCTCATGCCAGTTGGACCTTAATTTGACAGCAAGAAAAAAAAAGAGAGAGAAAAATGGGATGAATCTGTCTGGGATTTTACAGGGTAAAAGTGATTAGATTAGTAAAATCTATAAAATAAAATAAAAACATAAAATGGTAAAGCCAGAAATTAAAAAAAAAAAAGTAAAAAAAAAAACCGAATGTACAATAATGAGATAAGATGGATGAAGCTCCATAGAGATAACCTGATCAGTCGACAAGCGTTAAACCCTGTCAAGGTTGGAATTAAAGCGTTTATATCGCACCTGATCCCATAGAGAAAGACAGGAGCCTGGTATCTGTCCCACAGCACCATCTGCGGAGTCACGTCAGATCAATTCCATCAGCTATCGGCTTCTTCCTTTGTTCACTATCTCTAGTCTGAAGCACAGATTAAGCCAAAGAAGTCAACGCGCTTAAGTAATTTTTTTTTTTTACCTTTTTGTAATTTTTATGGTATGATTCTGGATAAAGTGATTGGAGTCAATTAGATTTGCGGAAATTTTGCCACAACTGTCAGTGATTACAAGTGGTGAACCCGGCGGGGGGAGGGGGGGGAATGTAGGGCAGGCCAGTTGGCTCCGATTTCTGTATTTTCAGTGTGATGATCAGAGCTGAAATTGTTGTCACCTTAGGTGTTAAAAAGCCTCCATATCATCTCCTGTATAGCCGGGGATCTCATCTCTTCATTATTTCTGTAATTACTGTCAAATCATTTACAGAAAACTGTTAAGAAAAAAAGAGCGAATAAGGAAAATATAAAGAAATAATACGTCATTTATATTAAACAATAGATAGGAGATAGATAGATAGATAGATAGATAGATAGATATATAGATAGATAGATGATAGATAGATAGATAGATAGATAGATAGATAGATGATAGATAGATAGATAGATAGATAGATAGATAGATAGATAGATAGATTATAGATAGATAGATAGGAGATAGATAGATAGATAGATAGATAGATAGATAGATAGATAATAGGTAGGTAGATAGATAGATAGATAGATAGATAGATAGATAGGAGATAGATAGATAGATAGATAAATAATAGATAGATAGGAGATAGATAGATAGGAGATAGATAGATAGATAGATAGATAGATAGATAGATAGATAATAGATAGGAGATAGATAGATAGATAATAGATAGATAGATAGATAGGAGATAGATAGATAGATAGATAGATAGATAGATAGATAGATAATAGATAGATAGATAGATAGATAGATAATAGATAGGAGATAGATAGATAGATAATAGATAGGAGATAGATAGATGATAGATAGATAGATAGATAGATAGATAGATAGATAGATAGATAGATAGGAGATAGATAGATAATAGATAGGAGATAGATAGATAGATAGATAGATAGATAGATAGATAGATAGATAGATAGATAGACTACCTGACCGCAGACAGAAACATCTATATATATGGGGCAGAGACTGAATGTGATAGCTCAGTACACATGGAGAGGAACAGCTATGACAGCACAGTGAACAAGAGTGGCAAAAAATTGTTGAATCTCTGCCGAAGTTTGGGGCTCCACATCCTCAATGGTCGCACCAAGGGAGACTCCCTAGGAAGGACTACCTTAAACTCCCATGTGGGCAGCAGTGTAGTGGACTATGCCATCACAGACATGGACCATTCAGACATTGGGGCCTTCATAGTCAATCCACAATCACACCTGTCGGACCATAACCAGATAGTCCTTTATATTAAGTCCACAAACAAACCACCGGGACAAAAACCCCATCAGGCCGGACTTTTCCCACTACATCCATCCTACAAGTGGTCCAAGATGTTGTCTCTCAAGTATAAAGAGATACACACTGAACCAAAAATCCAAGGGATGCTCAACAACTTTAACAACAAGGTGTACCAGAGTAACCCAGAAGGAGTGGACCAAGCGGTAAGGGATCTTAATAATATATTCTACACCATGGCAGAAATGGCTGACCTGCAAAAGAGTAGCCACAAGAAAGCAAAAGAAAAAAATCCTAGCGCTTGGTTTGACAAGGAGTGCAAAGGTGTACGGAAGACCCTAAGATCGGCCTCAAATAAAAAGCACAGGGACCCCAACAACACCAAACTGCGGGAGGCCTATGACACAATACAAAGGCAATACAAAACCCTTCTCAGAAGGAAAAAACAGGAGTACACCTTAACCAAGCTCACCCAGCTCCAAGACGCCCTCCAAGAAAACTCCTTCTGGGAACTATGGAACCACCTGGGCACAAAGGGGAAGAAAAACACCCTCCACATTCAGAGCGGACACATCTGGCTCCAATATTTCAAAAACCTCTATGGAGACATCCCGAAAGAGGAACGGAACCCGGACCAAGAACAAATTATATCAAAACTGAAGACCATGGAGGAGATACTGAAGGACTTCCAAAACCCTCTGGATTTACCTATAACACCGCAGGAGATTTCAGAGAGACTATCAACTATAAGGTGTAAGAAAGCCAGCGGTACTGACGGCATCCCCCCCGAAATGATCAAGTACAGCCCACCAGCAATACAGGCGGCCATAACAAAACTGTACAACATTGTGCTGAGCTCTGGCTACTTCCCTCGTGCCTGGAACCAAGGTGTCATAACCCCAATACACAAGAGCGGGGACAGGTACGACCCGGCCAACTATCGGGGGGTATGTGTAAGCAGCAACCTGGGGAAACTCTTCAACAACATCCTGAACCAGAGAATCCTCAGCTTCCTCACCCAGCACAATGTCCTCAGCAAAAGCCAAGCAGGGTTCATGCCGAACCACCGCACCACGGACCATGTCTATACCCTGCACCGCCTCATCCAGAGCCACGTCCACAACACAAAGAAAGGAAAAATATACGACTGTTTTGTGGACTTCAAAAAGGCTTTCGATTCGGTGTGGCACCCAGGATTGCTTCTAAAATTGCTGGAGAGTAGAATAGGGGGAAAGACCTATGATGTTATCAAAAGTTCCTACACTGGGAACCAATGCTGCGTGAAGGTAAATGGGAAGAGAACGGCTTATTTCCAGCAAAGCCGAGGAGTCAGGCAGGGCTGCTGCCTCAGCCCAACACTCTTCAACATTTATATCAATGAGCTGGCAGTAGCCCTGGAGTCCTCCCCAACACCAGGTCTCACCCTCCATGACACCGAGGTGAAATTCCTTCTGTATGCGGATGACCTTCTCCTCCTATCATCATCTGAGAAAGGTCTCCAAGACCAGCTAGCCATCCTGGAGAAGTTCAGCACCACATGGGCTCTACCCATCAACCTCAAAAAGACCAACACTGTGGTGTTCCAGAGAAGGAAAACAAAGTCAGCCGGGTCCCCTACCTTCACGCTACACAACCAGCCCCTTACAGCCACCAGCAGCTACACGTACCTGGGCCTGATAATAGAACAGACGGGGAGCTTCAAATCTGCCATCGAGATGCTGAGAGACAAAGCCTGCAAAACCTTCTACACCATCAGAAGACAATTCTACCACCTTAAGCCACCTGTCAGGGTTTGGCTTAAAATCTTTGACTCCATTATTGCACCAATTCTCCTGTATGGCAGCGAGGTCTGGGGTCCTCACACATACCCTGACTGGTCAAAATAGGATTCCAGCCCAACGGAAATCTTCCATCTGGAGTTCTGTAAGCATCTCCTCCAGGTCCATCGGAGCACCTCTAACTGTGCCTGTAGAGCAGAGCTGGGCAGATTCCCCCTGCACCTAACTATCCAGAAGAGGGCGCTGTCATTCTGGGGTCACCTACATGGTAGTAGTGAAGGTTCCTATCACCATAAAGCCTTGCTACACCAAGGGGCCCCAGGCAAAGCAGAGCCCCAAAACATACCCTCTGGAACCCAGCCCAACCAGACAATCCCACCATACCAGCTCACAAAAGCCGGGATCAGGAACACAATAACCAGGAGACAAGAAGAATACATCCAAGAATGGAGGGAGGAGGTCAGAGCATCCCAGAAGCTGGCCGTGTACCAGAGCCTGCAGAGGGAATACAGACTGGCCCCATATCTGGAGGAGCTTCCCAACCCCAGAGACCGGAAGATCCTGAGCCGCTACAGACTGAGCGCCCACAACCTGGCCATTGAAACTGGGCGGCACCGACAGAGCTACATCCCCAGGGAGAGCAGACTGTGCCAGCAGTGCGACCAGGAGGCCGTGGAGGATGAGGCCCACTTCCTGCTACACTGTCCCAAATACTCAACAGTGAGGGACACTCACTATAGGAGACTCTCCAACCTCCTCCCAGGCTTCTCCACCATGGAGGAGGAAGAGAAACTACCCATCCTGCTGGGAGAAGAAGAGACCACAGCGACTATAGTGGCACAATACGTCACTGCCTGCCATAGACTGAGAGGAGCGCGATACGTCATGGACTCCAATACCCCAACCCCGATAGGTCATGGACTCCGATAACCCGACCCTGAATGTATCCCCCCCCCCCCCCCCCCACCATGATACATCATGAACCCCTGTACACCGACCCCGGGTGAATCCCATTTCCTCAACTCCCTATTCTCCCCATGCTTTGGCAATGCTAATGTGTAACTTGGACCTGCCAATAAAGCTTTTTTGATTTGATTTGATTTGATTGATAGATAGATAGATAGATAGATAGATAGATAGATAGATAGATAGATAATAGATAGATAGATAGATAGGAGATAGATAGATAGATAGATAGATAGATAGATAGATAGATAGATAGATAGATAATAGATAGATAATAGATAGATAATAGATAGGAGATATATAGATAGATAGATAGATAGATAGATAGATAGATAGATAGATAGATAGATAATAGATAGATAGATAGATAGATAGATAGATAATAGATAGGAGATAGATAGATAGATAGATACATAGATAGATAGATAGATAGATAGATAGATAGATAGATAGATAGGAGATAGATAGATAGATAGATAGATAGATAATAGATAGATAGATAGATAGATAGATAGATAGATAGATAGATAGAGAATAGATAGATAGATAGATAGATAGATAGATAGATAGATAGATAGGAGATAGATAGGAGATAGATAGATAGGAGATAGATAGATAGATAGATAGATAGATAGATAGATAATAGATAGATAGATAGATAGATAATAGATAGATAGATAGATAGATAGATAGATAGATAGATAGATAGATAGGAGATAGATAGATAGATAGATAGATAGGAGATAGATAGGAGATAGATAGACTTCTGCTCCTTAGAAGTTCCTTAGCAGTGATGGATACATTGTATATACATGGACCCAGTACTTACAGTGTGTGAGCGGATGGTGATGCTTTATGGAGCCATCTACAAGAGAGATCAGTGATGATACTTAGCCATCAAAGAAGCCGCTCACATCTGGTCACACAGTATAGTATAACCATAAGCAATACCCATAGCAAGTATATAAGCAAAATGAGCTGCCTCTGGGGTCCTGAGCTGGAAGTGAACCAGGGGCAACATCTGCAAGGAGTTTGCATATTTTCTTTTGCTTGTCTGGGTTTCCAGGTTCTCCGTTTTCTTCCCATAGTCTATAAATTCTTATAGGTTACTAGGCTTCCTATGAAATTTTCCAGAACATGTATGTGTGGGTGGGACGGTGAGTTCACTGGGGACAGGGGGGGGCACTACTGGTAGATTCTGGGTACAATCATATGTATGATTATTGTTTCTGTTGCCTTTTGTAAAAAAAAAAAAAAATAACTTTTTTTTTTTTTTTTTAAAGAATCCTCTGTTTTGTCATTTTTTGAAAATATTATTATAAAATAAAAATCTTTCAATGATGCCAATGGGAGCTAAATTATCAGTAAGGTCCCATGACCATGGCGTACAGTCCAAGCCCAGGACCCTCTATGACGCCATTTCAGAAAATTGTTAAAAACTTTTGACTAAGTCTTTCTTTTATCTTTTCATAATTTTTTTATTTTTTATTTAATGTTTGAATTTTTTGTATTGGAACATACGAACTGTTGAACTGTTGACTCATTGTAGCAGTTATCAGAGACATGAGGACACACTGATATGTATAAGTGAATGGATGTGTCCACTGACAGTAATGAAGACATCAATCAGGATCCTGTCCATGTAATGGGCTTCATCCACCGCTGCCCCTTTAAGAGCTCTCCTCCTGCTTTCCTTTCTTTCATTATTGAGAACTAGTTGTAAATCACTTTCACTGGTAATGGCCAATGATGCGGCCATAATACTAAAAGCCCCAGGTTTACAAGCAAAACCACTTGACTAAAAATCTCTGTATTCAGAATAGCTATAAAACTCACTCAGTGGGCCAAAGCCATACGTCCATTAGTTGTTTTTTTTTCCCATTAATAAATCGGAAGTAGAAGTGGTTGTGTGGGTAATGGTTTCTTCCCCAAAAATGGATGGTCATTATGGGTGGTTCCATGTCCTAAATGTGATCGACTATGGTCACCTAAAAGGAATGGCCCCTATAAAATGGATGACGTCAAGCAATCGTTGAGGAAACATAGACAGGTCCGTAGACTCTACAGCTGAAGGGGCTCAGCCTTCCTCAGGACAATCCACCATGCTACTCTGTGGCATCTAACTTTGCAGGACTCTGACAACACAAATAGGGGTTTCACTTATAGAAAGTCATATCAATGAGACCATCTCATTGTAAAGAGGTTGTCCCTATTACGGTGTTGTGAATTTATAGACACGGATTTATGGATCCAGATCCTGATTTGGCAGAGTAGAAAGTGAGAACAAAGAGTGTCTCCTGCTCTGAAGGACCTGTCCTATCCCGACAGCCCACTGATCTGAATGGACTATGTATAATGCTTAATTTGGCCTGGGGCGGCGCTGTAGGGAAACTGAGCTTCTACTAGCAGCTTAACGTTGGGTTCCTGTTAACAAAAAGGCATTGTCTAAAGTGGAGAGCTTCTTTTAGTTGGTTCCTTTTCCAAGGTCCACATGCAACTATTGGATAAGACTCTATAAATGAAGGAGACCAGGTGGTACTGAATTTCCCAAGGTCATGATCAGACCAGATACAGACTGGGGTCTTTGAGCCCTGTAGAAGAAATAATTCCATATATACAGAACATAAGTCCATCTACTTGGAATGTGCCCATGGGATAAACATATATCTATCCTAAGATAATAAGAAAGGAAATACTAATAGGGTAGACTAGATGGCCCAAGTGGTATTTTTTTTCTTTGTCTTTGTTGTCTTTGTTGTTCTTCTTGTACACACATAGACATATCATCAATAAGGTCTAAAGGTGGCCATACACCTTTGATAACTGAATAGCCATTCCTAATGGGGCCTCATACATACGGAAGGTCAAATCAGGCGCCGGAGATAGGCTGTCTACCTCTGGTGGTGGCTTATCCCCCTTGAGAACCAACATTGGGGGATCACCTGATACACATTAGACGGTCAGCCAGTCCCACCGAAATTGGTGGATTTGGACAACATTAGTTACTAGTGTATGACCACCTGGCCACGAACATAAGGTAAAACTGATACTCTGGTGGGCCATTGGATCTATCCATCTATACATATAAGCTTATATGAACACCTTTTGTTTAATAAAATTGGAAACTGTATTGATTGATTCATTAGGATTAGTGTTGAGCGGAGGTGCCAAACTGTTTTGGTTCAACTTTCTCTGAACACAAACATTTGACATTTGACTCCTGGCGTCCAGAGAAGCTGGATGCGGCCCTAGGACTGCATCCAACTTCTCCAGACGCCAGGAGTCAAATGCCGAACGTTTGGGTTCAGAGAAAGTTGCTGAACCAGAACAGTTTGGCAACTCCACTCAACACTAATTTAGATTGATTGACCCTTGGGCCTTAATGTTCTGTCTCCGTTAGGGGATTATTGGACAGTAATGCAACTGGAAGGAACTGCTCATGAAATAAGGAAGAAAAGAGGATCACTGGGACAGGAACAGCGACCACTGGGGAGTCTATACTTTGATGCTAGTAGTCAACCAATCTATACATTGATCTGTTTGTTACACCACATGAACTCCAATGACGTACACAGCCTAGGAAGGAAGTCAAGATGCTGATATGTTAACTCGTCATCAAGTTACCAACCACATTTACATCCCAGCGGGTTGATTTTTTTCCTTACTTTTTGTTTTTCATGGTCTGTAAATATTCTTGAAAAATTATAAAATAAAGCTAATTTTCTAAGCCATGGTCCCAAATATGTTGGACCACGCTTTTTTTAAGGGTTTGTCTCAAAAAACAATTCTTCCATTTTCTCTATTGTGGCAAATGGGTGTCATAGAGGTCAGAGCAGAAAGCTGCTGCAAAGAGGAACTTGAGTTGATATGGTCAGCCATGCCCTCAAAAATATTGGACGATGGCCAAGGAGTTTTAGAGGCCAGACTTGTATCAGTCAGCTTTTGGTTGAGCTGACTTCATCGTAAGGGGTTGTCGAGATGGCACAGTAGGTATTTAACTTGGACACAAAGATCTGTAGTGACCATCTTTTAGAGTTGCCAACCATTGCTCCACCATTATATAATAAGTTCCTTAATAATGTAAATTGTCTTGCCAAAACTATACGGAAAAGGGGCAAACCCCCATACAATAGAACGTGCCATGTCAGGGTTACCCCAAAGTCTTCGGGCACAAATCCTGTTGGGGACCTCAAAAAGCATCTCGATATATTCCAAGATCTAAAATAGAGAAGCTAAATGTAAGTCGTAGACTGAACTTCCTTGACCTGGTAAAACCTCATGACGTGTCTGAATAGAGGTTAATCAAGGGACGTTTATCGGGAAAACTTGTTTCTTCACTGGAATAAGGTCAACCTAAATAAACGCAGTTTACGAATAACAACCTTCCGAACTGTCAGAAATTCCAAATCTAGATGGAAGTTTTTGTGTTTTCTGGAAGGTTTTGTCCAGTTTCAGTTGGATGCAAACGATGCCATCTGATTTGCACATGTACTAGGAGCAGCCGCAGCCCATTATTGTGCGCATGGGACAAGTTTCGGTCATGTCTAACACCTGCTTGCTCTTGAACAGAATAACTTTTTGATTTGTGGATTCTCTTCGGTGGGGGCCATTGACTACTTGTTGGTAGTACTAAAACTTATAAAAGGATAAGCTGGTGCAAGTTTTGACATGTTCCACCGGTGGGGTTAGCGCTTTAGCAGATCTCAGGATATTGGACGACTTAACATAACATCTTTGACAACAGCCTATTTACATATGGCCTATTAGGTCTATAAGGCCTATAAGGATGTTGTATAGGTGGGTTCTGTGTGAGACTGCCCTCCATGCTGAGAACTAATGTTTATTTTAGTGAGGGCCATGGGAATTACCAAAGGGGTTTATATACATTACCAAAAGATATATCTTCTCATTGTAAATAGACATGGCAGCAGCTCTCAGAAAACCAATTCTAATGTTTTTCCTATCTCTCATTGATATCAGAAGAATTTTACAAATTGCCAACCACTGGTCCCCATCCCTAACATAAAAGGAACTGATCCCTTTTTGGATAACCCTTTCTATATGCCTGTGTTGTTGTCTGTGTTACGCTGCTCTGGCTGCGGCTTATCTCTCCCAGAACGAAGAGGTTGGGCAGTGATCTTCCATCACGCCTGACCCCTATTTCAACTGAAATTATCTGACGGTGGTCAGTGGTACACTTTATACCAAAACTATAAGATATAGGGGGACCTTTATACTAAAGTCAGCCGAACCCATCACCTTGACAGTATAAGATGTATGGGGGACCCCTGACTCTCCACCTACAGATGATGTCTATGGAGATAGGGGGAGTGAGTGATGGATTCTCACTACCCAACCCTGTTGTTCTGGAAGGGATAAGCCGGTGCCAGAGCAGTTTGGTGGGAGCTTACCCCTCCCCTCAAACAACACATAAACAATCATGTGTATGGGGAAGCTGTCCGTCTGTTATTGAATATGTATTATGTATTGAATATGTATGGTCCTTAGGGGATTACATCCTTTCAATAGTGGCAATGGGTAAATTGCCCAAGTGTCCCTCTTACTAGTCCCCCTCTGTGAAGTCACAGGTAATGTGGCATCATGGTCTTTTCTTATATTCCATCCTCCTCCCTTATAAAGTGTCTCCCATGAGCTCAAAAATTACTGAAACCAGTCTATTATGTTTTCCTACATTTTCTTCCCGCAGCGGCCTCTGTAGTGGTGATGTGCAATCTCAGGAGGCCCGGGACCTCTGTTTATAAAGGTCCCTAAAGTTAATAAGAAATTTCAGTCTATTACACACAAATAGCGTAACGGCGTCTTTCCCATCTGCAGCGCCAGCACCATGGGGCAACGTGCTACAGAAAATTGTAACCCTTTAAGCATTGAATTACTATAGACAATGAGGTCCGTGTACATGTGGACCCCTTGTCTACCCCAATTTGTTTGACAACAAGCACAGGTCATGTTTGCCCAGATTGCCATAGACTCCTGAAGCCCAGTAGGCTATTGCAGCTGCCCAGATTTACCTGGCACTAGCGTCAGCCCAGGTATTTGCAGAACATTCACCTACATAGTAGACAGAATCCATTGCTGCCCTGGCACTTCACATGTAGCATAGTCACATTGTATTGTCACTCTATTAATGGGTTACTTAGGGGATTAACATTTACTATGTTTTTTAGGTTTAAACCAAGTTTGCACAGCAGGGCAAATAAATTGTCCCGGCCATTGACCAATGAAAACTATTCAAGCAATCAAGATATTTTTTTCCCGGTTGTATAAACATAGGGCAATGGGGCCACAGTTGTTTGTTCTTGCTGCACATCGGGAGCCCATTGCTTCATGAACATTGACTTTAAAACACTTGTGAATTCTGCCGATGTGTTTCGAACTTGATGACATTATTTGCACCCTGTTCGGGAAACCGATCAATAAGCTAAAGTCCTTGTTTTTGGTACCTAGAGGTATAACATGAAGCTTCTGGAACAGGAACAAGTCACCATAAATGAGGACATTACCATGATGCACATGTTCTAATTTGAAAAACTAAAGTTGAATCCAAGATGGCGCCATTCAAGATGTCCACCATGTTGGTGACATGGCCTAACAGGTTTACTACTTTCCTCCACAGTTTATGGCTATGTTACCTCAGTGCCTTTTTTTTTGGCAGTTTGATGGGCGTCTTTTAGGATGGCCATTATTTTGAATCCAATTAAAGGCCATCATTTCATAATGACAGATATTATTTTGTACAAATAGCCGCCATTATTTGGACTCAAAATGACAACCGGCCTAAGGCTGGGTTCACACTCGGGTTTTGCAATCCGTTTTTTTCAAAAAACGGATGAAAATCGGATGGAAAAAACGGATGCATGTGTGTGCATCCGTTTTGATCTGTTTTTCCATTGAATTCCATTATTTAAAAAAAAGGATCAAAATGGATCAATTTTTTTTTAACGGACACAATAATGAGGTAGACTACATTTTTGTGTACCTTAAGAAAAAAACGGATCTGTTTTGATCCTTTTTTTATGGAATTCAATGGAACAATGGATGCACACACATGCATTAGTTCTCTCCATCCGTTTTTTGAAAAAAATGGATTGCAAAAATGCAGTGTGAACCCAGCCTTAAAGACGTTGGTCAAACGGACAGAAAAAGACATTGTGGAAACATAGCCTAAATCTAAAAGCCTAAATCATTTCATATGGGTGTTTCCCTACTTTTCAGATGGGCTGTGTTCCCACAATCTTTTTCTTTGGCCGCTTCATGTCTTTTGGTATGGCTGTCATTTGGTGCCAAAACGCAACCATGTTATACAAATTAAGATAGTAACTTGCATAAAACAGATACATCTCAGTGCCAAGATGACGGCTGTCCAAAAATGGCTGCAAAGCGGCCAAAAAAACCTTGTGGGAATGTAGCCATAGCCGTATAATAAGACATGATAAAATATAAAAATAGTATTAAAAAAAGTATTATAGACACAGTATTATAAGAAAACATCAGGGGAAAAAAAATATTTTTTAGTGTAAAGTAATATGGTAGGATGTATTAATATAGATAAACCACAAACATTGTATAATAGTAATAATAAATAGTATTATCCAAGATAAATGAGATAGTAAAATAATAATAAGATGCAATGGTAAATATTGGTTAAGGCTATGTTCACACTCCGTAAAAGTATGGCCGCTGTTGCCATTGCCAACAACGGCCGTACTTTGCACATTGTGGAACACTGCCTACTGTTCTATGGGATCCCGTGCAGAGCCTCAAAGAACTGACAAGTCAGTTTTCTGTGGCCGCAATTCAGTGAATTGCGGCCGTAGGAAACCCTGACAGTTCACACAATTAACAAGCGGCTCTGACCTCTTGCTTCATTGTGACCTTTGGGGAGTTCTGATGCGGGCGCGCGCTGATGCGCCCGCATCAGAACACTACGGCCATAAAGATCATCCAGCCGGTACTTCAGTACCAGCCGGGATGATCTTTGCAGAGACTGGCCAGTCTCTTACATAGTGTGAACATAGCCTAATAGTATAGTAATATAATATAGTAATATAATAGTCACAAAAAGGCTAGGTTCACACAACATTTAACAGAGTCCGTTGCATAGCACACCTCCGTATCGGCTGCAGGCACGTTCTTTTTTCACAATTGATTTGCGGGCATCGGCGGCTATGCCCACAAATCAATTAGCCATTCACTCCAATGCAATGTGCGGCCGCGCTGCACATTGCGTTGTGTGAACAGCTGATGTTTCCGGACGCTGTTCAGTGAACAGCGTCCGGAAATAATTGACAGGCACATTATTCTAACGCCTGTTCTAAAGATCGGGCGTTAGAATACCGATGTGAGAACACAGCAGGCGGCATTGCATTGACTTCAATGCAATGCCGCCCCTGCAGTAAAGAACGGACGCTGAGGCCATTGCAATCATTGTCCGTTCTTTACTTAAAAAGAACGTTGTGTGAACATAGCCAAAAGGAGCTAAAATTAGCTATAAAAAGGATTTTTTTTATAGTAATGATAATAATAATATACATTTAATTTATAATTTGATAAAATATACTACAATATAACAAAACAGAACTATCATCAGTTATAGTTATAATAATAGTACAAAGTCTAATACACTAATAAGTAAAAACATATTTTTTATAAATAATTTTAAACAGTTTATGAATTATATACAATCTACAATAAACATGAACTGTGGATAAAATATTCTGGTGAAATAAAAAAAAGGAAATGAGAATTGACAGAATACAATAACCTAAAACACAATAGAAAAAAAATGTTCAAGGGGCATAAAAGCGAGAAAATGCTTTCAACTGAATATATAGCGGACCCCGAGCGCTCCCTCCCCCCATCACACCGTATCTGTATAACGTAAATCAGAGACAATTGGACTACAAGCGGAATGAGATGAATGTCATTACACAGAACACGGGGACGCGGCGCCATGTAATGAGATGCGCCTGCAGCTTCCAGCTCATGTATAAATTTACCTCATTATGGCTCATGAATTATTCATCGCCAACCTATTACCCACAATGGTTTTACTATAACTTTCTACCTGAGGATGTGGACGATGTCTGGAGAGCTAATATTTGTCAAAAGGAGAAATTCTCATTTTTACAAGAGACAAATGTGATGAGTGCGGCGCTGGTCCTGCGTACGATGACTGACAGGTGGATTGTCACAGCGCATTCTTCACATAGTGTAGACACATTGCTGGTTGGATCGTGTTACACACATGTTATGTTACACCGGGCTGTGTATATACACTGACAGCACAGCACTAAGTGTGCCTGGGTATGGACCAATAGGAGCGGTAATACCGTGTCCTATATCTATAGCTGACCATAGCTTATATACCCTACCAATGCCTCTCCAGATCCCCATATACATGCATGTATTCTGAATGGGAGGATGGCATATGGGCCCAGGCACAGTGGCGACCATTGCAGCCCCTTATTGCTACGCCACTGATCAGGGAGCCCCCATACACATTAGAAGGTCAGCCAATCCCTCCCAAATCATCAGGGACACCCAACGTTCACCTAATGTGTATGGCCGCTCTACAAACCAACACAATATTAAGCTATAACCGCACCATGCACAGGATGTATGGCGCCATTTTTTTTTGGGCGCTATTTTTCCCTCAGTACAGTGTTTGCACTTGCTCCACCACCATGAAGACAACAGCCATATCCTGTGATCTGAACCAAAAAATCAGCTCTTGTAACATTTTGGGTGGATTGACAGGTCTCCGAGGGTTAAAGGCTTGAATGGACGTCTGATAAATGTGTTTGCCGCTGACCTCTGGACACCACGGGGAGGATGTATTACATGCACGGGTGACTTCATGATGTGGTCATTCCATGGACGTCACTGGGTGACATAAGCATATCGGGAATACAAGGATTACCTCAGGGATCCATTCCAGCTTATGTGTCATACAGTAGTGAGGTGTTATATGCTGCTGTAGTGTAGTTGCCCCTGGAAACCAGTTTGGTTACCCCGCTTTATAGGCTTTGCTCTATTATTGCCCCTACATTGCTAGAGTACCAGTGTTGTGACCTATAGTGTGGGATATTCATAGGGTCAAATGGAACGTAGTCCATTTGTTACTTAGTCGAACGTAGTCCATTTCTTACATAGTCGAGCGTAGTCTATTTGTTACTATGTGTGTCCTTTGGTATATGTTAGCGGCTTTCATCGCACCAGAGCATAATGATAAGTGAAAGCTGAGCTATAACTGGTTGCTATGGGCGAAGCAAAAAATCACCTCAGCAACCAACACGGTTGTTGCTTTGATTTCCAAAATGGAATCTGGTTGCTATGGGTAACAGCCCCTTGCATCCATTTTGATATATCTCCTACACTTGGGCTCAGCTCACAGAGATACATCACATCACAGATATCCACTTTCATCCTGCCAAGAACGGGATGCCAACATATATTGTGGCGTACTGCAGCTGGCGCCATTCAATGGCCCAAGATCTGTGACACATTGCAATAAGACAATGTGAACCTAGCCCTAAGCTGACTTCAGACATGTGCATTTCGGGCAACATATATTCAGGGGCGTAACTAGAAAGGGTTGGGCCCCATATCGAAATTATGATTGGGCCCCCTTCCTCTCCCACATACCACTGGAGGTAATCCCCCTGTTTTTGGCCCTCTGCCCAGTAGATAGCATATGTTAGGCATCTCCCTTGGTATCTCTCCCAGGAGATAATGGCCCCCATGACAGACACCACCCCAGGCAGGCATCTCACCCCGCCCCCCCTCCCCCCTATACATAGTGTCCCACATGGTAGGCATCACCCCAAGTGCTCATTGTGGTAGGCATCTCCCCTAGTGTCCCCCATGATAGGCATCACCCCTAGTGTCCCCCATGATAGGCATCTCCTCTAGTGTCCCCCATGCTACACATCTCACCTCATAACACACCCCCCCCAGTACATAGTGTCCCCTAAAATAGACATCTTCCCTATTATTCTCCCCGCCTGTTGTGTCTGAACACGGCCTTACACCGCTGTCTATGCTTTGTTCCAATCATGACTGCATTCACACATTTAGTTCACACCGAGGTTTTTTTTTTTTGGACGTACTTTTGGAAGGGCCGTCATTTTGAGGCGAAAGTACAGACATATTTTGATAATTACGGCCATAAATAAACTGCATGATCATTATCTACGGCCATCATTGTCATAATATGGCTGTCCAAAAATATGGCCGAAAAAAAGGTTGCTTGAATGAACCCTGTAGCTGAATTGCATGGTCAAAACATGATTTAAAAAAAAAAAAGAATTTGAGCAAAATCGCAGGAAAAAATGTGATGTGGAGAAACATGGAATAACATGTGCATCACGATCACTATAAAGCATAAGCTAAGGTGTTCCACACTACAAATTCTACATGTTTTCAACATTCGCTGAACCCCGAAGGATTTCTGCTTCCCCTCCAGCAAATAGGGAACCCCCAGATTCTTCCTGTACAATTGTAATTGTGTAGACTATAACAAACTCAGCTCTGCTACATCTGCGCGCACACTCTTCATCTCCTCACTTCTGTGCTCCATTTGGTGCCGGTCTAACGCGTTTATTGGCTGTTTGTCTTATTTTTTTCATCCCGGCAGGTGATTATTGGGTTTTCAGGCCCCTCATCATATCCCAGGCAATCACTCGCCACCAGGAAAATGAATTCACTTAGATAAGGTATCTTATGGCTAATGCAGGAAATTGACTCAATCAGACAAAGGGCGAGTCCAGCAGGGACTGAAGTGATGGTGTTATCATCTCCGGAGAATGGCTCCATGATTGGAGGGCTGATTATAGTAATGGCTGCAGACAATGATGGCCGCTCACTGGTCTTATTACTGGAGGGGAGAGGGAAAAATTGGAGAATTAAGAAAAATAAATAATGTAGAAAACCATAGAACGAGGAGGGGATGTCACCCTTTCATCATGATCTCCTTTATGTTATATGTCCAGTGTATGTAAACCTACCATATGTTATACTATGCTGCTGAGATACTGTATCTAAGCCTATTCTAT
The DNA here is from genome assembly GCF_027789765.1 of Dendropsophus ebraccatus. NCBI lineage: Eukaryota > Metazoa > Chordata > Amphibia > Anura > Hylidae > Dendropsophus > Dendropsophus ebraccatus. The sequence continues at coordinate 14,696,044 of NC_091462.1, read as the reverse complement.
GTTACACATACATAAACTGTCTTCATTTGCATCACAGCTTCTATCCACAACAGATGCCATGAGGTAGTGCCAAACCTGTCAGTGACAGATACAATAGAAGATGCCATAGACATACAGAGGGCTCTGCACGTTTTTTTGTCTTGTCTGTGGTTTGTTAGGAATAATAATACTATACAGTACACTGATATCTTTTCTGTCAATGTAAATGGGAACATAATGTAAAGATGGCCAGACATTTTGGAATGTTTGTTCGGCTGACAGATAGACATGCATGCTCACCTCGGCCGAGTTTGCATGTATTCTCAATGAGGATAGGGGAGAAATTCTTTTGATTTGGTTTATCACCATGATAACTAAAGGACATGTTAAATATGAAATCCATCATGCCCGACCCTTCTCTCCGCTGATATGGAGACCATCATACACTGAAATCAACTTAAATCTAATGTATATGGCCTTTACTCTAAGGTTTATTACAGGGGTCCCTTAACTAGCGGACCGTGGAGGCCAGCTGTTCGGGCCCCTGCTGCAGCTCAGTATACCTGTATACTGAGCTGCGCTGCTCCCCTCTGCACAGTAACTATAAGCGCTCGTAACGAGTGCTCATAGTTACCAGGCAGGAGCTGCTCTGAGCTATCGGCTCCCTCCCTGTCAGTCATTCTTGGGGCCGCAGCGGTCACAAGAGGCCGCTTTGTCCTGTCTCTAGTTTCGGCGCTCGAGTGACGTCACTGAAGCGCCAACGCCAGGACAAGGGGAGAGCGGCCTCTTCTGACCACTGCAGTGCAGCCACAAGGGGAAAAAAAAGAGGAGACGCCCGGACCCAGGTGAGTATAAGAGTTTGTTTTTTTATGGTATATGCTATATGGGAGGGGAGCACAGGGGGCTATATAACTGGGGGAGCACACAGCAGGGGTGCTATATACTACTGAGGGAGCACAGGAGGACTATATACTACTGAGGGAGTGCACAGTGGGGCTATATACCCCTGGGGAGCACAAAGAGGGGGTCTATATACTACTGGGGGAGCACACAGCGGGGGGCTATATACTAATGTGGAGCACAAACCGGGGTCTATATACTACTGGGGAGCACACAGTGGGGGGCTACATACTAATGGGGAGCACAAAGCGGGGTCTATATACTACTGGGGGATCACACAGCGGGGGGCTACATACTAATGGGGAGCACAAAGCAGGGGTCTATATACTACTGGGGGAGCGCACAGGGGTCTATATACTACTGGGGGAGCACACAGGGGGCTATATACTACTGGAGGAGCGCACAGGGGTGCTATATACTACTGGGGGAGCACAGAGGGGGACTATATAGTACTGGGGGAGAGCGCACAGGGGGGCTATATACTACTGGGGAGCGCACAGGGTCTATATACTACTGGGTGAGTGCACAGGGGTGTATATACTACTGGGGGAGCAACAGGCGGGCTATATACTACTGGGGGAGCGCAACACGTTTACTAATGATGTTCAGCTCGGACCTTCACCCGCTGTCCAGACATGATGGGAATTGTAGTTATGTAACAGTTGAAGGGCCACAAGGTGGGGAACACTGCCCTGTAACACAGGGGGCCCCATAGCAATAACCAGCCTATAGCGACATGCTAGAACATGTCACCTCTGAATACATATATGCCTATTCATTCACTGACAGCAAGAATAACACTATGCACTGGTGCATTCACCCCTTGTTATACCCTAAACAAACTCTTTTCATTGGACCCTTCCTCATTTAAAGGGGCAGTGCGCAGGTCTTTGTGTGCTAATACTCCTGAGTTTAGTAAACACACTCCCTATGTGTCCTGTAGCGACTCTGATGTCTGTGCCTCAATTACTGCGATAGTTAATAGACTTAGCGGATAAAATGCAGAATCTGTCAGACCTCGCTGATCGAATTAGTCTGGATCTCAGGCTGTCATGTTCATTAGGGGTAAGTGGTGTAAATTCAGAGGCTGCACAGACACCCAGAACTGGAAAATTCTGTATATTCCCCTTAAAGGGATATTCCCAGCTAAAGCTTTCCTAGCATTTCTACAAGATGCGTGCAAGCCCATGCAAGACTGACCACTTCTGCATTGCACTATGGGTGGGGGTACACCACTGACGCCAAGATGGTGACACACACCTTTAAAGGACTTTTCTCCCTAAACATTAACATAAAAAACCCTTGAGTCATCACTGTATATATATATTCTGTATATATAGAGAGAGAGATGTCCAGGAAAGCTTTATAACATGCAATAGGGTCAAACTAACATCTGAATAGAATTATTCCAATATTAAAGTTTTTCTCCCCTTTTTATTAGGTAGATCCCCAGAAAATACGGCGATCAACTGAGCCCTGAACCCCTCAACATTCTGCTGCCAAACTGCAGGGAAAATGGGCGACAAGTTTTAATTCTTTTGCAGCGCCACCACCAGATAAATTAAATGTGCGCTGTCACTTTAAAATAAATTTTGATATGATTTAGAGACTGTGTATGTGTGTTAAGACTCCAACCAATCGCTAAAACAAGTGTACGCTAAGTGCGTTGTCTTCACACTTGTCCCCCTCCCAATGTAAGTCTGTGGGACTGTATCAATTGCACAAGAGCTGGGCCTGTCCTGCTCCTCAGATAACCATTTTAAAGGGGTACTTTGGTGAAAAATAATTATTTTCATACTAACTGGTGTCAGGAAATTATATAGATTTTTAAGTTACTTCTATTTAAAAATTTCACATCTTCCACTACTTATCAACTGCTGTATGTCCTGCAGGAAGAAGTGTTTTTTTTCCAGTCCCACACAGTGCTCTCTGCTGCCACCTTTTTCACTGGAGCACCCCTTTAAGTATTATATGGTGCCCATTGAAATCAATAGTCCATCAAGAGCAGCAACTTACATCTCCTCTATACATTCAGAACAGATGAACACTAAGCTGAGATGAACATATATGTATATGGAAGGATGGGGAGGGATTGACTCCGACTAAACCCATATTGCATATAGGCAACCTATAGGGGGACCCTGACAGACGGACACCCACAATCTAACCAAAGTGTAACAATGATACTTCAGGTCCTGTTGGGCAGCCCGGGGTGACCTGTAAACAAGTGCGATCCCTGTGATCAGACTCAATCAGCTGCAGGAACAATGGCTGGATCATTAGTATGATCCTTTCTATCAGTCAGCCTATTACACAGGGAGATGAGCAATGGGCGACATGTCAGAATGGCCCAAACAGCCGACAAATAAGCCTCTCCTTGTCCACTATTCCTAATACACAGGGCGATATGGTTCTGTTTAGGGATCCTAGATGCAAATCTGCGATGATCACAAACCACAGGTCCAAGCATGCCCTCCCGCACGAACAGACATGTTCAACACCAAGGGGCCAAGTCTGCTGCCCAAAATAAAGGACAAGAGGCTGAATTACCATTTTGTCTATGGACAAGGGCTATTTTGCCCCCTGGGCAGCTACAGGGCTTGTCTATCTATAAGACTTTATAATGACTGTGCCCCCAATACACAACCTGTCCCTTTCCCCCTCTAAAATATTGTTGGTGCGAGGAAAAGAGCTGTGCACTAATTTTACATACAATTCACTGACAAAAAAAACCCATATCATTATCTGTGAAACATTATTACGTTATCTATAATATTATATACAGTAACATTTTCCGTCCTACTCATTTGACATTGAAGGGATTATGCAGCATTAGTAAGGATGGTGTCACACATTTTTTAACTTTATTTCTGGTTTTTTTGCTTATGTTGCAGTCGGATGTTGTTGTTTTGTTTTTCTTACTCAATTGAATTTCTGTAAATGGTTGTTGCTTTTTTTGGTACTTTTTTGTGTTGAGGAGAAATCCTTGAATTATTGATTTGTAATATCAGAATATACCAAGATCTACAGGAATCTACCAGGATCTACAGGCCCAGCTGCAAAGCTATGGGTGAATGTGCCCCGGGATGCCATACAGAACATGTATCCCTTATGCCCATCATGTCTTATCTTGTAGCTAGGCTAGAGGTGCACATCGTATCTCATCTTGTATTCAGGCTAGAGGTGCCCATCGTATCTTATCTTGTATCCAAGCTAGAGGTGCCCATCGTATCTCATCTTGTATCCAGGCTAGAGGTGCCCATTGTATCTCATCTTGTATCCAAGCTAGAGGTGCCCATTGTATCTCATCTTGTATCCAGGCTAGAGGTGTCCATCATATCTCATCGTACATCAAGGCTAGAGGTGCCCATCGTTTTCATCTTGTATCTAGGCTAGAGGTGCCCATTGTATCTCATCTTGTATCCAAGCTAGAGGTGCCCATCGTATCTCATCTTGTATCCAGGCTAGAGGTGTCCATCATATCTCATCGTACATCAAGGCTAGAGGTGCCTATCGTTTTCATCTTTTATCCAGGCTAAAGGTGCCCATTGTATCTCATCTTGTATCCAGGCTATAAGTGCCCATCATATCTCATTTTATATCCAGGCTAGAGGTGCCCATCGTTTTCATCTTGTATCTAGGCTAGAGGTGCCCATTGTATCTCATCTTGTATCTACGCTAGAGGTGCCCATTGTATCTCATCTTGTATTTAGGCTTGGGCTTCCATTGTATATTATCGTGTATCTAGGCTAGAGGTGCCCATTGTATCTCATCTTACATCTAGGCTGGATCTTCCCATTGTATATTATCTTGTATCTAGGCTAGAGATGCCCATCTTTCTCATTTGTAACTAGGCTATAGGTGGCCATCATATCTCATCTTGTATCCAGGCTAGAGGCGCCAACAGGGTCCAAGAGCCTCTGCTCAATCGTCCAGTTTTCCCCAATAAACATTAGCTTTCACTCTAAGGGCCCGTTCACATGGGGTAAAATCAGTGAAATCAGTCTATTCTTTGAGCGGACAGCCGCGGAGAGCGGAGGCACGTTAGCCCTCCCATAGAGAAACAGTGTCACACTGAAGCAGGCGAAACTCACTGCTGATTTTACTCCGTGTGAATTGGCCCTAATCACTTATAAATCATCATTGAATCACTCATCTGATTCGCCTTCTATATACGCCTAATATCCAACAAAATATAATAAAGGCAGCCATAGAGATGGATAGGAGACATGAACTGGAGGTCAGCTTCATCCATGGTGATTTCCAAGCATGACTCTTTTAAGGTTCCTTGTAATCTGGTCAGGGGGTTCCCCATACAGTTACAGCTGCTTCTCCTTCGGTGAATGGGGTTTCCTTATGGCCCTATTCCACGGAACGATTATCGTTCATAAACTCGCTCAAACGACCGCTCGTTAACGATCAATAAACGACTATTTTTTGCGAACGATTACACATTCAATCTAGTGGTAATGTGAACGATAACGATTATTTTGCGGTCGTTACATGATCGTTAAAACGTTCGCCAGGATTTTTAGACCTACTTTTTAGACACATTTTACGAACGATTTAACGATTTCTAATTCAACAAAACGATTAGCGAATTATCGTTGGAAGACAAACGATTTTTTTTCAACATGTTGAAAAACTTTTGAGAACGATTCAACGACCATTTTGCTCGAGTCGTTCGATCGTTTTCATCAATTCAACGGAACGATTATCGTTAACGAGCGGTCGTTTGAGCGAGTTTATGAACGATAATCGTTCCGTGGAATAGGGCCATTAGGAATAACAATATGCTAAGGTTGGGCTGACCTATGGTGTTATCCAGCAGTGACCTCTAGCACGTTGATAACGGTCTTTGCTGTCCAAGTCCTGTAAAGGAAAAGTAGACCATAGACTATAATGTTTTACAATAGGAAGTTGTGGATCAGAGATATAAACTAGTCAATGGCTATAAGTAGATTGCTTGATCTAAACAGAAGGGTATTAAATGCCTCTCACCTTCATGTGACCTTGGTGGCTTTAGGTCTGTACAATAGTAAATGTCTAACCTGGAGATATCTGTCAAGACTCAGTCAATATAAGTGTTTAAACAACACACATTGAGTAGTCTGGGGCCTGTATGGAGAGGGCTCCTCTCTTCCCAGGGATAGGGTGAGTGGTAAGGGCAAGGATCTGGGTTGGGGGTCAGACATGATAGTTTGGTGCCAAACACGATGAGAACCCCAACATCTCTGCATCCAAACTATGTACAACATAACACCAAGGATGGCTACATGGGAGCGAAATGGTGGACATAGAAATGTGTCTAATAATCATGACCCATGTATTACACAAATCGAGAACTAGATTATTATGGTGGCTAAAAGACTGGATGGACAAGGTGGTAATGTGACCCTAAAACAGAAAGCCCCAGATATAGGTCTTACCCTAAAAAATAAAGGTTGGAAATGCTAAGGATTAAGGTTGCTCCATGTAATCTTGAAGAAAGTACAGGTAGGGGATACAACCCTGTTTAGAGATACCTTAGGCATGGAAAGTGCGTTGTAAGGTTGTTACCCCAAGGCGGTGAGGCTGGTGTGCCAAGTGAGACTAGTAAGTCAAGGATTGTACGTACTAAGTTAAGCTGTTACCCTAAGGCCTAGGAGTTCCAGGTGAGACTGCTACCCCAAGATTTGTAGGTATCAAGTGCAGTAGTTATCCAAGGACTAGAAGAACTAGATGAGGCTGATACCTTGAGGATTAAAAGCTGTTACCCTAAGGCATAGACATTCTAAATGATACTGATATCCCAGAGATTACATGTACTAAAGTGTTGCCCTAAGGACTAGAAGCTCCAGGTGAGACTATAACCCCAAGGACCAGAAGATCCAGATGAGGCTGTAACCCCAAGGACCAGAAGATCCAGGTGAGGCTGTAACCCCAAGAACTGGATGGACCAGTTTAGGCTCATACCATGAGGATTGAAAGCTGTTACCTAAAGACATAGAAGTTTCAAGTGATACTGCTACATGTGGATTAGAAGAAGCAAGTGACACTGAGGGCTGAAAGCAATGTGTATGGATATCACCTAAGCTAATGAGAGAACCAGGTGAGACTGTTACACCAAGGATTAGAAGTACTAAGTGCAGCATTACCCTAAGATTAGGACTGAAAGCTGTTGCACTAAGGCATATTAGTTCCAGGTTATACGGTTACCCCAAGATATAGAAGAACCAGCTGATGCAGTTACCCCAAAGATTGGAAGAACCAGGAGAAGCTGATATCCTGAGGACTTAATAGTTGTTACACCAAGCAAAGAAAGAACCAGGTGAGACTGTTACCCGAAGGACTGGAAGTACCAGGAAAGCAGTAGGAAAAATATTACTTAATGATACTTACAGTACTTTGTGCATGCAACATGTTTTTGGCTATAAAATAATATTTGCCATCTGTAGTAATGGTGTGCAAGATAAGGAAGAATATTCAAGACATCCCCACCCATCCATGTCCATCTGGAGCAGGATAAGAGGGAGCATACAATGTCAACAGATGAAGCCCGGGATGGGTCAGAACACAAGATGGAAGATTTATAACTTTATAAAACCTCTGAAGTGATCAGACCTACACCAGCTGAATACATCACTTATTGTTATCTACGACACCCCAACAGCTAAACGTATCAGGAGCACAAGACTAGATGCATCTGGTGGATATGGAAGAACTGAGCCAGACTGTTACCCCAAAGAATGGAAGAACTGAGCCAGACTGTTACCCCAAAGAATGGAAGAACTGAGCCAGACTGTTACCCCAAAGAATGGAAGAACTGAGCCAGACTGTTACCCCAAAGAATGGAAGAACTGAGCCAGGCTGTTATCGCAAAGAATGGAAGAACTGAGCCAGACTGTTATCCCAAAGAATGGAAGAACTGAGCCAGACTGTTACCCCAAAGAATGGAAGAACTGAGCCAGACTGTTATCCCAAAGAATGGAAGAACTGAGCCAGGCTGTTACCCCAAAGAATGGAAGAACTGAGCCAGGCTGTTACCCCAAAGAATGGAAGAACTGAGCCAGGCTGTTACCCTAAAGAATGGAAGAACTGAGCCAGGCTGTTACCCCAAAGAATGGAAGAACTGAGCCAGGCTGTTACCCCAAAGAATGGAAGAACTGAGCCAGGCTGTTACCCCAAAGAATAGAAGAACCAAGCCAGGGTATTACCCTAAAGAATGGAAGAACTTAGCCAGGCTGTTACCCTAAAGAATGGAAGAACTGAGCCAGGCTGTTATCCCAAAGAATGGAAGAACTGAGCCAGGCTGTTATCCCAAAGAATAGAAGAACCAAGCCAGGGTATTACTCTAAAGAATGGAAGAACTGAGCCAGGCTGTTACCCTAAAGAATGGAAGAACTGAGCCAGGCTGTTACCCCAAAGAATGGAAGAACTGAGCCAGGCTGTTACCCCAAAGAATGGAAGAACTGAGCCAGGCTGTTACCCCAAAGAATGGAAGAACTGAGCCAGGCTGTTACCCCAAAGAATGGAAGACCTGAGCCAGGCTGTTAACCCAAAGAATACAAGAACCAAGCCAGGCTGTTACCCCAAAGAATAGAAGAACCAAGCCAGGCTGTTACCCCAAAGAATAGAAGAACCAAGCCAGGCTGTTACCCCAAAGAATGGAAGACCTGAGCCAGGCTGTTACCCCAAAGAATAGAAGAACCAAGCCAGGCTGTTACCCCAAAGAATAGAAGAACCAAGCCAGGCTGTTACCCCAAAGAATGGAAGACCTGAGCCAGGCTGTTACCCCAAAGAATAGAAGAACCAAGCCAGGCTGTTACCCCAAAGAATGGAAGACCTGAGCCAGGCTGTTACCCCAAAGAATAGAAGAACCAAGCCAGGCTGTTACCCTAAAGAATAGAAGAACCAAGCCAGGCTGTTACCCTAAAGAATAGTAGAACTGAGCCATGCTGTTACCCTAAAGAATACAAGAACCAAGCCAGGCTGTTACCCTAAAGAATAGTAGAACTGAGCCAGGCTGTTACCCCAAAGAATACAAGAACCAAGCCAGACTGTTACCCCCAAAGAATAGAAGAACCAAGCCAGGCTGTTACCCCAAAGAATAGAAGAACCAAGCCAGGCTGTTACCCTAAAGAATAGTAGAACTGAGCCAGGTTGTTACCCCAAAGAATACAAGAACCAAGCCAGGCTGTTACCCTAAGGAATGGAAGAAGTGAGGGTGTTACCCCAACATTGGAAAATAGCAGATAAGGTTAATACCCCCAACATTGGAGACTGGCAGATGAGGCTATTACCCCTATCATAAAAAATGCAGACAAAGACCGGAAGCGACTTGATGAGACTACTACACGACTGTACATCGCTACAGAACATGGTGGTGCTACCTATCAAAGATATATTATTACACGTCCATCCCATAACCCTAGAGCTACCAATGTTTTTGTGTATTATGAGTCTCAACCAATAAAGTAAGACAGAGACAGACCTTAGCAGAAATTTTCCTTGTTATTGCAATTTTCTTAGTACATAGCAGTACAACTTTAGTAAATAAATAAATTCACCACAGTGCTGTAGACGCGGGGTTGGTCTTCACGCCGCGGCTGCGGCGCTCTTCATACCCTCAAGTCCATAGAGGCTCTCACCCTCCAGATGGCCGGAAGTGAAGATCACGCGACGTTTCGGGATTAACCCTTTCTCAGGCGTATGTGTTTGTGTGCACCCACCACCATTTTATACTATTCAGTTGTCATAGCGACGTCTCACTACAAAGACATAACCACAGGCACAATACATCTATTACATGTAACCATATCACGTACTACTTTATCAAATATCATAATGTATCCTCTTATCTAGTTTTCAAGGTTACTATTCACTTCTATCAGAGATGGAACTATGCATTACTACACTTACAAAAATACAGCAAAGTTGCATATCTCATTGAGACCTTTAGGGTTAAGGGTTATGATTTGAGATGGCAAGTATTAGAACAGGTATTTGCTAATAGTGAAAGTGAGATAAAACGCAGACTACTCCAAAAGGAGACGTATTGGATCCATTGCCTTGATTCCCTTAACCCTAAAGGTCTCAATGAGATATGCAACTTTGCTGTATTTTTGTAAGTGTAGTAATGCATAGTTCCATCTCTGATAGAAGTGAATAGTAACCTTGAAAACTAGATAAGAGGATACATTATGATATTTGATAAAGTAGTACGTGATATGGTTACATGTAATAGATGTATTGTGCCTAACCGTATGGTTATGTCTTTGTAGTGAGACGTCGCTATGACAACTGAATAGTATAAAATGGTGGTGGGTGCACACAAACACATACGCCTGAGAAAGGGTTAATCCCGAAACGTCGCGTGATCTTCACTTCCGGCCATCTGGAGGGTGAGAGCCTCTATGGACTTGAGGGTATGAAGAGCGCCGCAGCCGCGGCGTGAAGACCAACCCCGCGTCTACAGCACTGTGGTGAATTTATTTATTTACTAAAGTTGTACTGCTATGTACTAAGAAAATTGCAATAACAAGGAAAATTTCTGCTAAGGTCTGTCTCTGTCTTACTTTATTGGTTGAAATTCATGTTTGCTGGGGCTAGCGACCCAGAACGGGACAGCATTCACATAGTGCGCTTTATGGCACAGGACTGCATTTACTAGAGTGTGTATTATGAGTCCCCATAAAGTGTGCCACAGATACCGACCCTTCCTGCCAGAATAGAATGTCTCATTTCCATCTCAATGCCATCCAGGTAGCGGCACAAGCCCCCCATTATCCTGCCTCTTCCTCTTTACATACAACAGTTTCGCTCAGCTGATCTTTACACCTAATACACAAAGAATAGATACTGAGAGCCGCCTGCCCATCACACATCTACAGGAATACAATATTTATAATGCTAATGGTATAATATCACTATTATCATGATACAGGCATCACTTCCACTATACAGCATGACCAGAGAGGAGACAACAGGGATTTGTCTGTATTCACTCGCTGTGCTGGGGGAGGGGAGGCTAGCACAATAATAGGCACAAGACGGATGATTTTTTTTACCTATTATTATCTGTGTCACCTTACACGACTCCTCGTGTAGGATTGAAATACATGGAATTATGACACTGATAAGGATGCTATACAGTATATATATGCATTCCTTATCAGTATCATAATTCAATGTAATGTGTGGTGTCGTTATTATTTTCATTATCATTTTTTTTAAATTATCTATTGTCTATATGATTTTGAATAATAAAATCCATTTCGGCTATTATAGAAGAGGTGTAATGTGATTAATTTTACTGCATTTTTGCTTCTATTTTACACTTGGAAAGAAAAAATAACCCATTAACGTCATATAGCAGATCTGTTTCTCATTGACATGCTATATGGATAGAATTTTTTTTTTTTTTTTTTTTTTTTTGCTACAAACCATTAGGGCTGGTGCACAGGAGCATATTCCAGCCAATGACTTGTATCATCCATAATAACAGTCTTTACTGGGAGGCAGTGTTTATTGCACCTTTGTCTCCAGTTTCATACAGTGATACCTTTTTTTTTTTTTTTTTATTCCTATGAAATCTGAGAGAGAGTGAGTTGTGCTTTGTTCTACATTGCAGGGCCAGAGTGTGTAACTTTTTATAGTATGATACCATAGAGCAGGGATCTCCAACCTGTGGGTCTACAGCTGTTGCAAAACTACAACTCTCAGCATGAGCTGTCCGGACATGCTGGGAGTTGTAGTTCCACAACAGCTGGAGATCCAAAGGTGTGAACCCACTACTGTACACCATCATATATGCTCTTGAACACAGCTATAGTACATCCTTATCCTATTATTATTATTATTATTATTATTATTATTATACTTTTGCAACTATTAGTGCTGCTTCTGACACTACTACTTCCATTATGCTGTTGTTGTTGCTGCTGCTATTATTATTATATTTATTTATTACTATTGTTAGTTTATTATTACTATTATTGTTATTATTATATTTATTTATTACTATTATTAATTTATTATTACTATTATTATTGTTGTTGTTATTATTAATAATAATAATTATTATTATTATTACTAATAATAATAATACTCCTGTATAATAACATTACTATCTTGTTACATTGTACATCACACTGCACATCTACACAATGCAAAATCCCCAGTTCTGCCCAGTATCCCCCAATACCCCCCCCCCCCCAGCTGCCTCCATCCCTTATGCTCATAAGGTTTTTAGCTACCTATGTGATATGTGAGCATGCCCCTGCTCCAGTCCCCCTGTGCAGAGCCCTGAGCCCCCCATGGCTGTGCCAGTCTTGCAGGACAGTGACACTTCTTGTTGTGGAGCTGATGTTTTGTACAGATGCTTATCTGCCACACAAAGCCCCTGCTGCAGCTGCAGGAGAAACAACAGGAGGTCCTGGAGCAGCAGCTATTGTGAGTGCACTGAGGGCTGGGGGCAGTGGGTGGGCGGCCCATGGGTGGGGACTTGTATATAAAGCTCTGCTGCCTGCAGCCTGCAGACTATTCATTCTGTGCTAAGGACTGAGAGAGTGCTGATCACAGTCTCTGGACTGACTTGGAGGGAGCACAGAGTCTCTACTAGCAGCCACCCTGGAAGCAGAGGGGAACCTAAACATGGAGATTGTAAGTACTCAGGACTAGAGATGACTTGAGCTGCTGCTTTTTTGCACATTTGATCTTAGAGAGTGGGACTCTCTATAGTGCATTTGCACAAATTTACCAGCAATACAATATCTTGTTTCTACACTGAAGTTTGTTGCATCAGTTCTTGCAACTTTCTCAGTCACAGATTGTTCTAGAGAGGCCAGTACAACTAGATTGTAGAGTTTTATAGTTGTTAATGGTCCAGGAGGGATCAGGGATGGAGATGGGGACCCTTCAGGTACCACTTGCTGCCCAGCTTGGAAATTCTCTTTGCTTCTTCAGCAGTGTGAGTGCAGATGTCATGGTATTTGGTTTGCTCACTTCTTCATTTCTTACTTGTGCATTGTTAGATAGTGTGACCATGTCAGGAGATGTCTCTATAGAATTGTAGAAAGTCCCTTGTTTGTGTGGGATGCCTGAGAACCTTACATGTGCCAGGTTGTCGTCATACTTTGCCCCGTGTACTGTGCGGATGATCTGCTACAAGATTTGCATTATTGGAAATTACCAAAATCTTTAGGACCCAGCTTAGAGAAGGGCTGTGTTCACATTAGCATTTTGCATTAGTATTTGCTAGCCGAAATTGGGAGTAAACATATAAAGTTTTTTTAAATTTAAAAAAAATTGATTATCTTCTGTTTTTTGTACCTACTCCTGGTTTTGTCTTGTAGATACTGACTGTAATATTACCCTATGGACATGGCATATAGATGCAGGATATACCAGGTGGTTATTATAGACTTGCTGAATCTCTTGTACTATACAGTCCACCTTGATGCACGGTTATTCCTATGTTGTATCATTACAGTCTGTTCAGTTTTGGCCAGCTTTCCGACCTTGTAGGTGCTGTTTCAAGGTTGGGTTCACACCTAGTATTTTGGTCAGTATTTTAGCTGAAACCAGAAGTGGAGAAAACCTATAGTGGAAAAATTTGCAAAATTTTTTTTTTTTTTTTTTTTGGCTAGAAGTATTTTGTGTAAAACTTTTGTTCTTTAAAAATCCCGCTTTGCTCTTAGGTTACTGCCTTTAAAACGTTAGATTGTGCAAACAAATTCCCCTTTAAGTTTTACTATAACTTCACAAAGAGGAGGTGCTGGTCATGCACATAGGAATCAGTCACCAAGCAACAGCCTCATCATATAGGGCAGTGGTCTCCAACCCGTGTGTCTCTTTGACTTTTTTCCATAACTACTACTCCTAGCATGCCTAACCAGCCAACGGCTGAAGAGCCAAGTGGTTAGAGATCATTGACAATGAATTGTGGCAAATGACACTTAGATAAGAATTTTGGGTAAATCATGTGTCTAAAAAGTTTAGATCCTTGTAAAAAAAAAAAAATTGCATCCTATCTTATGTAGGAAAGAAGCATTAGAAGGAAATTTCCTTAGTAGGAACATTCTATAAACCTCAGCTAGGGGGCGCCATAACATTCGTATTGTATAGTCGGCTGAACCAAATGATAGGAACTGTGTCTATCCTTCTTTTATTGGTTACTGTAACTTTAAGTGTCTTTCGAGTGGCCCATTTGGTTCCTAGTAAAGAAGCCATATCTTAGAGCCTGGGAGTCTGGTAACCTGTTGTCGGAGCAGAGGGACCTTCTTATTGCTCCGTCCCCATTTGCTCCCTTTGACTTGTGCAGTGAAGCTGTCAGCACTTGTTCCACAGTTGGGTTTGTGTCCGTCACTCGCCATCTGCCAGCTGAACGTTGGATGCTGAAGTGTTTGCCTTTGGATCTTCACAGACAATCCTTGTCAGCTGCAGCACGGGAGGAACCTTTTGTGCCTCCCTGTAATACAAATATCAGGCACTTATAGATGACACAAGCCACATTTTGTGTGTTAACGTCTGGGAAGGTTTGGGGCACTTGTAGAGATTGCACTCATTGCTTCTTTCATATGCAAAGTGTCCCGAATGTGTCACATCACACCCTGCGCTTCTACCACCATAGGGGATTTTTAAGGTGATTCTCGATATGACATTGTACCCTGAGACTTTGCACCGAAAGTCATGATAACTTATTTTTGTCTTTCTTTCAGTTCTCCGGGTTGATAGAGTCCTTTGATGACAATGGTACAGAACAGAATAGCACTGACAACTATGATTTCATGGAACTGTGCTCCAACGAAGACAACAGTGACTTCAACCGAATTTTCCTTCCCACCGTCTACTCCTTCATCTTCCTTCTTGGAATTATCGGCAATGGACTGGTGGTGCTTGTCATGGGCTATCAGAAGAAGTCCAGGACCATGACTGATAAGTACAGGTTGCATCTCTCCGTGGCTGACCTGCTCTTTGTGTTCACCCTTCCCTTCTGGTCTGTGGACGCCGCCATTGGTTGGTACTTTAAAGACTTCTTGTGTAAATCCGTCCATGTCATTTACACTGTCAACCTGTACAGCAGCGTCTTGATCTTGGCCTTTATCAGCTTGGATCGCTACTTGGCCATTGTCCACGCCACCAACAGCCAAGGATCTAGAAAACTTTTAGCGGAGAAGATTGTGTACGCTGGAGTGTGGCTCCCGGCTATTTTGTTGACTGTTCCCGACCTTGTATTTGCCAAAGTAGACAATGACGGCTTTGGCAACTATGTGTGTGACCGTATCTACCCAGAGGATAGCCGTGAAACCTGGAGAATTGGGTTCCGTTTCCTCCACATCTTAGTCGGACTTGTCTTGCCCGGATTCATAATCTTGACTTGCTACTGCGTCATCATTTCCAAGCTGTCCCATTCTAAGGGTCATCAGAAACGCAAAGCCTTGAAGACGACGGTGATCCTCATCCTGGCATTCTTTGCCTGTTGGCTGCCGTACTACATCTGCCTTACCATAGACACCTTTAGTTTACTGAAACTCTTGAAGTATGATTGCAACTTCGATAACATGCTTCACAAGTGCATCACCATCCTGGAAGCCCTGGCCTTTTTCCACTGCTGCCTCAACCCCATCCTATACGCCTTCCTGGGCGCCAAATTCAAGACATCTGCCCAAAACGCCCTCACATCCGTCAGCAGAGGGTCCAGTCTAAAAATACTCTCCAAAAAACGGGCCGGACTCTCATCCGTCTCCACAGAGTCGGAATCTTCCAGTTTCCATTCCAGTTAACAGCCTTTGGATACCAAGGACTTTTTACATTGTAATATGTGTATATATATATATTTCATATTGACTCAAAGGTATAAACCTTATTTATACAAAAAGTTTTCTTTTTTTTTATATCTTTATTGTAGGCCGGGCCTAAGGACTATTGATTGGTTCACAATAAACTAGTAACATTTGTCCATTACAGTGCCAAATTTATTGTCTCTGTACAGGGACCCTTACAGCATCTCATGAATGTGACACTCTGCTTTTATAGACCTTCCTCCTCCTTCTCCTCCTCCTCCTCCTCATACTGAACAAAGGACAAACCTGTGCGGTTAATGCGTTATATCCCCCTCCCCCCATATCTGTATATATGTACAGATACATGTCTCGTGTGCTATTTATTCTGTGTGTAAGTAATTGATATAGTACAAGGGCTAGCTACCACCAATTGCGTATTAGGGTCGTGTTTTATTGTAAACGGGCAATGGGGTTTGTGTCGGAATTATGTTCCGTAGAGTAGAGGACAATGGCCAGTGCATATGGCAGTATAAAATATTATATGGGGACGTGTAGAGCAGAAATTGAAGGCCCCTTCCTGTATCACCTCACCATATTTCAGGGCAGCACTTGTTTACCACCACCATTGTCTCGTAGTAATGGAGACCCCAGAACTTGAGCTGTTACCCCCCCCCCCATATGGTGCTTAAGCCTAGCTCAGGGTGACACCCATTAGGAAGTGGAAAAGGGCCCTTTGGGTGGCGTCTATGTTCCTTGGATGACGACCCTCTTTGGGTACACCAGCTGACCTCATAGATCTCAGGAACTGTAACATTGGACCACTTAGATGTCTACATCCTCATCAATAACATATAACACATAGCTCCCCTGATGTCCCAAGCTCACATGTAGTAATGCGTCGCATCCAAGGGTTGTACTCCTATGTATTATATTGATGGATATGATTGATAATTGTTACTGGGCAGAAGAAACGTCAGAACCGTTATTGATGTAGAAGACTCGATGGTTGCGGAGCATTGTGGATGTGCTGCGCCATGTTGTATGTGATTGCACTTATATGATATGACTGTTAACTTAGGTCGTCTTATGTTTCCGATTCAGTATTGCCGTCCTTACAAGCCATATACTGAACGATGTACAGAGTGTTTCTTAATAAATTCTTAAGAAATTAAATCACGGTTGTATTGGTTTTCATTGGGATTGTTCATGAATGTAAAAAAATCATTGGTTATAGGAGTCGTATAAAAAACACACCTCAGCTGCTGCAGAACATCAAAATTTATACTGCAGCGGTTGCAGAACCTCATCATAAACACCTCAGCTGCTGCAGCATCTAATCGTACACACCTCAGCTGCTGCAGAACCTCATCATACACACCTCAACTGCTGCAGGACCTCATCATACACACCTCAGCTACTGCAGCACCTCATCATACACACCTCAGCTGCTGCAGAAAATCATAATAAACACCTCAGCTGCTGCAGAACCTCATCATACACACCTCAGCTGCTACGGGACCTTATCATACACACTTCAGCTGCTGCAGAACCTCATCATACACACCTCAGCGGCTGCAGAACATCATAATATACCTCAGCTACTGCAGAACCTCATCATACACACCTCAGCAGCTACAGGACCTCATCATACACACCTTAGCTGCTGCAGAACCTCAAAATCTACACTCCTCTGTATACAACAAATTTTAGCATGCAACATTCACCACATGATATGCAGGTTTGGGTCTATTATACAGTAAGTAATAAGACAGTTTCTAGAGCAACATAAAAAGTTTATTAATGCAAATCTAACTCCTAGGACAAAGAGGGACATGTAAGGGGCAAAGAGGGACTTAAAAGTAGGGACTGTCCCTCCAAAAGAGGGACACTTGGGAGGTATGGGTGTGTACTATGAGATTCTGCAGCAGCTGAAGTAACCATATACCTTCAATAGCTGTGAGCTAAACAAGTTCTTATCGGCGGCAGCTCTTACACCCATTCGCCCCTTACACATGTACACTCGGCTTGTCTGTGCAATCATGTGTTCTTAATGGGAAGGGCGTAATAAGCCATTGTTAGGCTTAGGGGTCTCTATAAAAAATCATGTCACCTCTACTGTAAGGTATAGAGTTCTATGACCCCAGACAACTCTCTGCCCCGTGACTGGTGACCCTTCACATTTCTATAAGGAAAAAGGAAGAACGTTGATGCAGATCACTTCCTCCCCTCCCCCCTGTGCTTTGATTATTGACCTGATCGTCTGATTTGTAATTTCCTAATTTGTGTAATTGAGTCTAAACAAGGTAACGTATTTACCTGTAGGGGGGTGTTCACACATAAGGCTTTTACACACCGTTCTTGAATCCAAAGCCGACCAAGTTTCCTTAATACGTCTGCTACAGAAAACTGCGAAAAATAAAAACCTCAAAGTGAGAACACATCCTAATGGTGATCCTAAAATATAATATAATGAGTAAAACCCTCTTCTCCAGGTCCTAGAGCTACTAGTAAGGCTAATGAAGGTCCATGAGGTAAGCACATTGACGTTGTTTGTCTAGATACGGGATGGGGAACCTTCAGCCGTCCAGCTGTTGCGAAACTATAATTCCAATCAAACCTGGACGGCCAGAGGCACTGTGTCAGATTGGAAAGAATACACCACTTCCTGTAGGACGTACAGCAGTTGATAAGTACTGGAAAACCTAAGATTTTTTTAATACAATAAATTTACAAATCTCTGGAACTTTTTGGCACCAGTTGATTTGAAAGAAAACATCTTTTGTTGTTCCGGAGATAAGAATATTTGCCCCAGGGCCGACCATTAGTCCAGTCATGTAAAGGGGCAAAAGATAAAGCAGGCGTTCTATACATCGCCACCACAGGAGAAATGAAGCATTACACACCCTACACTGATATCACCAGGCTGTGTAATGTAAGGACGTGTCGGGTCCTCCAAAGTGACGCCCCTTGGGGAAGATTATTAAATCGAGCAGTGAAGCAGTTGCCCATAGCAACCAATCAGATCCCAGTTTTTATTTTTTCAGAAGCCATTTTGAAAATAAAAGCTGGGAGCTGATTGGTTGCTAATGGCAACTGCTCCACTGCGCAAGGTTTGAAAATCTAATAATGGCCGTAGGTCCTAAATGGTCATTGAAATATGATTTGTGAACCAGATGACCCTTTATATTATGCTGTGTTAGGCCATGTTCACATGGCGTAAGAGACTGGCCATTCCGTGACCCGGTCGGGTCAAGGGGCGGCCGGTCTCTGCAAGTATCATCCCGGCCTGTACTGCAGTACCAGCCAGATGATCTTTCCTGCCGCAGAGTCCTGATGCGGGCGCATCAGCGTGCGCCTGCATCAGAACTTTCTATAGCACACTATAAAGCAAGCGGCTGCTCGCTTCATAGTGTGCACTGACATGGTTTTCTACGGCCGCTTATCACTGAAAAGCGGCTGCAGAAAACTGACCTGTCAGTTGTTTGCGACGCCGCTAGGGGTCCCGGCCAGAGCGTATACTATGTGTATACGCTCCACCCGGGATCCCATAGACACCCGGCCAACGTATTTTTTCGTATTTATACGGCCGTTGTTGCAAATTGCAACAATGCCCGTATAAATACGAAAAAATACTTTGTGTGAACATAGCCTTAATGCGTCTTAGTTATTAATTAAACCCCGCCAAAACAGGGATGCCAGCGTACAGTGTACCATTCATTACCATCAGGCCTCTTACCTCTTGTATACGTTTAATTCGCAGCGCTCGGTAGCAGAGCAGACCTTACTATTGAGTCAAGAAAATTAAATGTATATGAGCTGACTATGTCCGGCCCATAGAAGTGAATGGGGCCAGCTGTACTGCGTCACAGTATACGTTGGCATCCCTGTTTTCATCGGCTCCAGTATATGGTGAATCTGACCTTATGTTAGACTGCGAGATATTCTGCCCATAGACAGATACTTATCTATTACCCTACAGCAGAAGAATGGCATAAGTGGAGGTCTTTGGCCATCTGCTATATAACACTACATTGCTCTATGATTATTTACTATGATAAGCCATGTTAGCTGTCACCCAGCATTCCCTGGAACATGTGTATATATAATTAACACCAGAGTAGTAAATGAGAGGCGATCATGGATGTTGATGTCCTTTGGGGTCTTATCCGTAGAATGATCTGTATATCTGTGTCTAGCACCAAACAAGTTGATCCCCGCTGCTCCCTGCAATGACTCGCTAATACGTTTACATATGTAAAGACTATCCACTTGCATATGAAGTCGTCTCATCACTGACAGATTAGAGGCCTAACATTGTGAAACAGGAATTTCCTCAGTTTAGTAACTCTCGGGGTTAAAGATTCCACTGCGCCCAATTTTATATCTGCCCTTTGGTATTGTGGAGTCCTGTCAGACAAGTACAACGATCTCTGTTAGCAGGTGCAGCATGAAGTAACTTCCTCCGGGAAAAAGGATTACCAATCTATCAATTTTCAAACGACATTGACGGCCTGTATGGGTGCAACCATGGGGTCGGCCCGTTTTATCATTGTACGATGAAAACTTGAATTTCTAACATTATTTGCCTTTCAATTCTTCACCATTTGCTTTCAGTGAGTATAGAAAAATATAATAAATAGCGGTGTTCCCTAACATTTCAGTTTTTGAAAAGGCTGTCTAGGCATGATGGGAGTTAAAGCCCAAACAGTGCTCCCCACCGCCCAGAATCCTGCCCCTATTGACTTCAATGGGAGCTTCTGCTTGTTTATTCTTCTTGCAAAATATATGTGGTTTACCTGCACCCAGGGATGGGGAACCTTCACCCCTCTAAAGCTTCGGCTGTCCAATTGTAGTTTTGCAACAGCTGGAGGGCCCAAGGTTCCCCATCCCAGTTCTAGGTTGTCCAGGCATGATGGGAATTGTAGTTTCACAACAGGTGAAAGGCCAAAGGTTCTATAGTCAAGGGAGGAATCTATGGAAAATTTCTTAAGAAGGTGCAAATTCCAAAGTGAATGTATTAGTTTGGTAATATTGAAGAATCCAGCACTGGGGGGAGGGGAGGCGAAAGTATGTCCGCTCTCATCATCTGCATGAATCATGGGAAGCAACAAAGAGCCGAATCCTTCATCTTCATGGGCACGTTGTATGGTCAGGGACAGCAATCCGCTGATTTATACGCTGCAATGAAGGAATTCAAGGGCTGCGGTCCATGACCTGTGGAGTGATCTTCTGTGTGAATGGAGGCCTAAACAATGCACATCATGAAGCTGACTATAATACTGACTATAATACGGCGCCCGGCGTTTTCACAAAGATGAAAAATATTAAACCTCAAGTCGCTTTTTTACAAGCTGCCAAGAATTCTATTCATCTGCTTCTTAGTTACATCCATGGCTGGATGACAACCAATATGGCCGCCATAACAGCTCCATTACTCTAAGTTTCAAGTAACTCTTTCTTTCAAATCAACTGGTTTCAGAAAGTTATACTCATATAGTTATTAAAAAATTTCAAGTTTTTTATACTTATCAGCTGCTGTATGTCCTGCAGGGAGTGGTGTATTCTCTCCAGTCTGACACAGTGCTCTTTGCTGCCACCTCTGTCCATGTCAGGAACTGTCCAGAGCAGGAGAAGTTTTCTATGGGGATTTGCTACTGCTCTGGACAGTTCCTGACATGGACAGAGGTAGCAGCAGAGAGCACAGTGTCAGACTAGAGAGAGCACACCACTTACTGCAGGGCATACAGAAGCTGATAAGTACTGGAAGATTGAAATGTTTTTAATAGAAGTAATTTTCAAATCAATAAAACCACTTGATTTGAAAGAAAATAATATTCCCTGGAGTACCCCTTTAATCGCCTGCAAACATCGCATCAAAGCCAGATACACTGTAGTGTTGTGGAGATAAGCAGCTATTATGTATGGATCAGAGGTAAGAAACTGGCAATGTCTGGAAGCCCCGTACGGAATGAGTGGTGGTCCATTTTATTCATTTGTCCTCTATTCTTGGGATCAGTGGTGGTCCAAGAACTCATACCCATATTAGTCTGCTACTTGTTCCCTATACCAGGAATAGGGAACCTTTGGCCCTCCAGCTTTTGCAAAACTACAATTCCCATGATGCCTGGCCAAGGCTGTCTTGGCATGATGAGAATTGTAGTTTTGCAACAGCTGGAAAGCTGATCGTTGTTTTAGCAAAGACTTCAGAAGAGAAGGATTGAGGGGTAGAGATTTCTGGTATGCTGGGCTGTATATATAATAGTATGCTGGGCTGTATATATAATGGTATGCTGGGCTGTATATATATATAATGGTATGCTGGGCTGTATATATATATAATGGTATGCTGGGCTGTATATATATAATGATATGCTGGGCTGTATATATATATAATTGTATGCTGGGCTGTATATATATAATGGTTTGCTGGGCTGTGTATATATATATATTGGTATGCTGGGCTGTATATATATAATGTTATGCTGGGCTGTATATATAATAGTATGCTTATATATATATATGTATAATGGTATGTTGGGCTGTATATATAATGATATTCTGGGCTGTATATATATAATGTTATGCTAGGCTGCATATATAATAGTATGCTGAGCTGTATATATATATATATATATATATATAATTGTATGCTGGGCTGTATATATATATATATATATATATATAAAATGATATGCTGGGCTGTATATATATAATGGTATGCCGGGCTGTATATCTTTGATGGTATGCTGAGCTATGTATATATAATGGTATGCTGGACTATATATATAATGGTATGCTGGGCTGTATAGAGGTATAACCAGTAGGAGGGAGATTGTGATCCCGCTGTATAGAGCTCTAGTGACATCACATCTGGAATACTGTGTCCAGTTCTGGAGATCTCACCTACAGAAAGATAGCGATAAAATAGAACAGGTCCAAAGACGGCTACAAAAATAGTGGAGGGTGTGAGGCATAAAACATATCAAGAAACACTTAAAAGGGTTATTCAGCACTACAAAAACATGCCCCCTTTCTTCCAGAGACAGCACCGCTCTTGTCTCCAGTGTGGGTGCAGGTTTTACACATTAGTTCCATTGAAGTGAATGGAGCTTAACTACAAACTACACCTGAACTAAAGATAAGAGCGGTGCTGTCTCTGGAAGAAAGTGGCCATGTTTTTGTAGCGCTGGATAACCCCTTTAAGGATCTAAATCTGTATAGTCTGGAGGAAAGAAGGGAAGGGGGGACATGTTGGAAACCTTTATACTGTATATGTGTAAATACTAAATAAGGGTCAGGAGGGAAGTGTTTTTAATAAAACTCTGAACAGAGGAACAAGGGGGCACAGTCTGAGGTTAGTTGGGGGACAGATCAGAAGCAACATGAGGAAATATTACCTTACTGAAAGAGTAGTAGACTAGATGGACCAGGTGGTCTTTTTCTGCCGACAATCTTCTATGTTTCTATGTTCCCCTCCCTGCCCTATACTGTGGATATTATGAGGATACCCTTTAAGATGGCCGGTAAAGCAGCCTCACATCCAGGTGATACCATGGTGAGAATTCCCTACAGTTTGTTTATTATACAGAGACCGTAATATCCGCCCGTTCCTTTATCCTTCTCGCCCGTGAGGTCATCTTCCTCTTGTCCACTTTCCCTGGATTTTATTTTTCTTTAATTGAAGTTCCCGGGGAGGAAGCTGTAGTGGCGGAGTCATTGCATTGGCTGTCGTGATCCGTCTTCCTTATCTGCTGACTTGTTATTCTATGGACAGATTCATTGATTAAATTAAAATGTCACTCTGCAGATGGTCGCTCCTGCCTCCATTTGTTTCAGGGGGACGGGCTTAAAGGGCTCTTTGTCCTTGTGAACATTCATTAGATTCAAAGCAAAGCAAACACTATAAAGTTAGAGCGAGATAAAGATAGGATTTTCCCTCTGGCGTCTTATAACAGTATGAGGGCCGGATCTTCAAGGAAATTTCCACAGTGTGTTGTGTGAGTCTTCTGTAGTCAGCGCTCATACAGGGGGTGTAAGGAGGTTTTCAGATTCTAGGTTAGTAAGGCTTAGTCATTGAATGAAAGACAAGATGTACAACTTTATAATATACATCCTGAGGCTATGTTCACACTTTGTATGACAACGGCCGGGTCACGCAACGGCCGGTGTCAGAAAATATCATACCGCCGCTGAATTCGGATGCGGATGCGCCCGCATCAGAATTCCTCACTGCACACAATGGAGCGGCCGGAGCCGCACGCTCCATTGTGTGAACTGACAGGGTTTTCAGTGAATAGCGGACGCACAAAACTGACATGTTGGTTTCTTGTGGCGCCGCTAGGGATCCAGGCCGAAATGTGTATATTATGTTTTCACGTGATCAACAACGGCCGTGATAACTACGGTACTTACCTAGTGTGAACATGGCCTGATTCAGTAAAATTGTATCCAGTCTAGACAGTGCTCTGTGAGCGAAATACTTCTACAACAACTACAACAACGTCTCTGGTAGCTAGATACAACTGTATCACGTCTATACGGACTCTAGCTATGTACAATGTATCAGTCTGGGGTCCAGGCTGTAGAGCTCACAGAGCATTGTCTACACTGGATACAGCTGAGAGCAGGACTAGCTATGTACAATGTATCAGTCTGGAGAGCACACAGAGCATTGCCTACACTGGATACAGCTGAGAGCAGGAATAGCTATGTACAATGTATCAGGCTGGAGTCCAGGCTGTAGAGCTTACAGAGCATTGTCTACAGTGGATACAGCTGAGAGCAGGACTAGCTATGTACAATGTATCAGGCTGGAGCTCACAGAGCATTGTCTACACTGGATACAGCTGAGAGCAGGACTAGCTATGTACAATGTATCAGTCTGGGGTCCAGGCTGTAGAGCTCACAGAGCATTGCCTACACTGGATACAATTGTATCACTTCTCAGCTGAGAGCAGGACTAGCTGTGTACAAGACTTTAACCGATTGCATGTAGTGCAATGTTCTGTGTATTTTCTATACATGGAGGAATATACCGTCTATGTAGAGGAACTGAGCTCCACATGTATCCATGACATTCCACCTGCAATCCCTCCTTGTTACAGATCCGTATCATCATGGTATCATTGAGTGAAGTCGGCCCTTATGATGAATAAAGCGTTTATCATTGATCCAGTATACCTGATCTGACATTGGAGAGACGCAGCTGAGAGGAGAGTCACCAGTATCAGGCACAGGTCCTATTGGAACGAATGGACCCCAGCACAATACTCAGCGCTAGTTGCCATGGTAACAAATCCACACAGCGCGGGGTTAATGGGCATCGTACAGGCATTCACCACAGTTATCTCTCCACCACTAAAATGATATTACTGGGAAAGTCACCTGTATAGTTTCAGATAGATAGGAGATAGATAGATAGATATATAGATAGATAGATAGATAGATAGATGATAGATAGATAGATAGGAGATAGATAGATAGATAGATAGATAGATAGATAGATAGATAGGAGATAGATAGATAGGAGATAGATAGATAGGAGATAGATAGGAGATAGGAGATAGATAGATAGATAGATAGATAGATAGATAGATAGATAGATAGGAGATAGATAGATAGATAGGAGATAGATAGGAGATAGATAGTTAGGAGATAGATAGATAGATAGATAGATAGATAGATAGATAGATAGATAATAGATAGATAGATAGATAGATAGATAGATAGATGATAGATAGATAGATAGATAGATAGATAGGAGATAGATAGATAGATAGATAGATAGATAGATAGATAGATAGATAGGAGATAGATAGATAGATAGATAGATAGATAGGAGATAGATAGATAGATAGATAGATAGATAGATAGATAGATAAGAGATAGATAGATAGATAGATAGATAGTAGATAGATAGATAGATAGATAGATAGGAGATAGATAGATAGATAGATAGATAGAAGATAGATAGATGATAGATAGATGATAGATAGATAGATAGATGATAGATAGATGATAGATAGATAGATAGATAGATAGATAGATGATAGATAGATAGAAGATAGATAGATAATAGATAGATAATAGATAGATAGATAGATAGATAGATAATAGATAGATAGATAGATAGATAGATATAGATAGATAGATAGATAGATAGATAGATAGATAGGAGATAGATAGATAGATAGATAGATAGAGAGATAGATAGATAGATAGATAGATAGGAGATAGATAGATAGATAATTGGTAGATAGATAGATAGATAGGAGATAGATAGATAGATAGATAGATAATAGATAGATAGATAGATAGATAGATAGATAGATAGATAGATAGGAGATAGATAGATAGATAGATAGATAGATAGATAGATAGATAGATAACAGAAAGTAGTAGCAGCACTTCAAAAATAGTGCCGGGTGCCAGCGGATCCAAGTCGAGACCAGGGACCGTATTTAAATAGTATCGGAAAATCCACAGCACTCCTTATTGAAATTCAAGGTGTAATTTATTCAAACAGCAAGTGCACCATACAGACGCGACGTTTCAGCAGCTAATCGCCGCCATTTTAAAGCGTGCTCATTGAAACACATATGTGCAATATATAGCAAAAAAACATTCTGTGATTGGTGCATACAAAGTAATTCATTCCTTACATCTGTGTTAAGAGGTGACGAGGGATGCTCAAGTGCCTCCCCAGTGATTTACATATATCAGGTGTTCAGAGGCCGTCACATGACCACATAATCAGTGTCCAAAAAGTGTCCGTGATTAAAAGTCCGCTTGACAGTTCATGTAGGCAATTAGCCTTTCAAAGATAGGCATAACGATAAGTTCATTTAAATCATGTCTTCAAGGATGAGGAAAATACCAAACACACTTCGGGAGTGAAGGCAAAGCAATGAGGATACGATGTTACTTCAGTTTGCAGATCATGTGACCTGTGGCACCCCGTCCAGTGTAACCAGCCAACGTGACGCTTATAGCTTGCTCACCTGGGAAACTCACAACAGCTCTAGGACGCACAGGGAACCGGAATCTGGCCACGGCAACAGTGTGAACTGAAGCCAGGCGAGTCGTCCACTTGTCCACCCGAACGAGTAGTACTGTAGCGCTCGCATTTGGCCAATCTCCGGAGGACCACTCCAGGTATAAAAACGCAAGTGAGCATAACCGCGCTGTGTGAATCCCTTATAGTGGTGAGACCTCTCACGAAGTGCGGGGGCCAAAATACCAGATTGAGATGATACTTAGTGTTCTCCCGTGTTCCTGGTGAGTTCCTGATCCTTCCAAATATATACATCTGAAATAAAAAAAATGATAAGGTAAGTACTTCTTTTATAGTGTTTCACAAAACTCTCATATCCATAATGGTTGGTCGATCAGGGCAAGTGGACTCACTCGCTACCTGAACATAGAGTTGTTAACTTTTACTCCATGTTGAGTCCTGAGTCACTTAACGCATTTAGTTCAAATATCCAATGTAGTTCACGTTTTTTTAAGGCATTTAATCTGTCCCCTCCATATTTAAGTGGAGGTATTCTGTCTATAACCATAACCTTTAGGTCCTTTTCAGAATGTCCCAACTCCGTGCAGTGTTTGGATAATGGTAAATCCATTTTACATTTACGTACTGAATAACGATGTTGCCCAAATCTGGTACGCAAATCATAAGTTGTTTCGCCAACATATATCTTGTTACAAGGACACCATATCACATATATTATCCAGTCAGACTGACAGGTCAAATAATGTCTGATTTTGTACTGTTCTTGCGTGTTGGGGTGTGTGAAGTGTGTTCCCTTCACCAGATGTTTGCAGGTTACACAATTTGGACAAGGATAACAGCCTCTTTTTTGTGTAGTTAGGTATGTTTGTGATTCACTCTTTTTTATGGAAACATCAGTTTTGACCAATCTGTCCCATAAGTTGGTATTCCTCCTGTAAGAGAGTAGAGGAGGAGATTGTAATTCTTGAATAGAGGGAAAGGAGTTCTTTAGGATATACCAGTATTTTTGTATACTCCTGCCTATTCTCACAGATGTTGGAGTATATGTGCTGACAAAGGGTATACGACTTGATTTGGTATCTTTCTTTGTGTTTGTTTGTAATAATGTATCCCTCGTCATTTTAGATGCTCTATCTCTACATTTGTATAATAGAGGTTTTGGATATCCTCTATGTTCAAACTCATTAGACATGGTGTTTAATGCCGTGTGTAGTTGTTTGTCGTTGTCAATGATGCGACGAGCTCGCAACATCTGACTGTACGGTAATGAATTCAACATTTGTCTTGGGTGGCAGCTTGTATAATGCAATGTGTTGTTACAGTCAGTCGGTTTTCTGAAAATATCCGTACACAGTTCCAATGTTACCTTCACATCAAGATAATGTATTTCCTCTTTGGAAATTGTTGCTGTAAATTTGATGGTACTGTCAATAGTGTTAAGGAAGTCAATGAATTCATGTAGGCTCTGTTCCCCTCCTATCCAAATGACAAACACGTCGTCTATGAAACGCCACCAAACCAGTGCATGCTGGAACAGGTGGGTCTCATAGACGTAGCGTTCCTCCAAAAAAGTCACAATCAAATTAGCATAAGTGGATGTCAATTGGAGCAGGTACATCCAGGAAGACAGCTTGGTCATCCACTTCTCCCATGATACGACTCACATCATTAGTTGAAAATGAGAAAGGATATGCTGCTGTAGCTTGAACATCAGGTAATTCAATCTCAGGAAAGTCATTATTTTGTTCGGCATCCATGATGCCCTGAGTGCCAGCTCACAGGTCACTGTAGCTAAATCACAGAAGGTAGTAGCAGCACTTCAAAAAGGTGAACGCCGGGTGCCAGCGGATCCAAGTCGAGACCAGGGACCGTATTTAAATAGTATGGGAAAATCCACAGCACTCCTTATTGAAATTCAAGGTGCAATTTATTCAAACAGCAAGTGCAGCATACAGACGCGACGTTTCAGCAGCTAATCGCCGCCATTTTCAAGCGTGCTCAGTGAAACACATATGTGCAATATATAGCAAAAAAACATTCTGTGATTGGTGCATACAAAGTAATTCATTCCTTACATCTGTGTTAAGAGGTCACAAGGGATGCTCAAGTGCCTCCCCAGTGATTTACATATATCAGGTGTTCAGAGGCCGTCACATGACCACATAATCAAACAGTGTCCAAAAAGTGTCCGTGATTAAAAGTCCGCTTGACAGTTCATGTAGGCATTTAAATCATGTCTTCAAGAATGAGGAAAATACCAAACACACTTCGGGAGTGAAGGCAAAGCAATGAGAGATACGATGTTACTTCAGTTTGCAGATCATGTGACCTGTGGCACCCCGTCCAGTGTAACCAGCCAACGTGACGCTTATAGCTTGCTCACCTGGGAAACTCACAACAGCTCTAGGACGCACAGGGAACCGGAATCTGGCCACGGCAACAGTGTGACCTGAAGCCAGGCGAGTCGTCCACTTGTCCACCCGAAAGAGTAGTACTGTAGCGCTCGCATTTGGCCAATCTCCGGAGGACCACTCCAGGTCCAAAACGCAAGTGAGCATAACCGCGCTGTGTGAATCCCTTATAGTGGTGAGACCTCTCACGAAGTGCGGGGGCCAAAATACCAGCTTGAGAAGATACTTAGTGTTCTCCCGTGTTCCTGGTGAGTTCCTGATCCTTCCAAATATATACATCTGAGATAGATAGATAGATAGATAGATAGATAGATAGATAGATAGATAGATAGGAGATAGATAGATAGATAGATAGATAGATCCGCCGAAATGCCCTGATGCTTTGATGTGTTGCACTTTGGTACTTGTTGTTTGCACATGTTTCTTACCTAAGCTGTTTGGGGGCCATGGACTATTGTACTACTAGATAGATAGATAGATAGATAGATAGATAGATAGATAGATAGATAGATAGATAGATAGATAGATATTTCCCTGTTTCGGGCCTCCTTTTATCCGGCTGATAAGCGTGTCCTTCGCTGCAATAATCGGATGTTATCGGCGATCACGTCACACGCAGAGAACTATCCAGGGTCCACGTTTCATTGAGTCTTTTTATTGGTTTGGGAAAGGAAATTGCCTGAGGAAATCTATTCCTGAATGGGATATAGACAGAATAATACTGTGCAGATACTTCACAATAGTCGCCTTTTGTGCGCCGCCCTTTCATATCACACAATGGTCGGGAACCAGGGAGCCTGGTATAGAAAGATACTGTTTACTTTTCAGCTTAGGACCCCCCCCCCCCTCCGCTAAGTTCTCTATAGACATTTAACCCTTTCCACCAGTGAATGTGATCCGTCTCTCAGCTCTGGGTGATATCGCCCCCGGGGGGTAATTTGTTATACGCACTTTAACTATGGCTATTTCTCATTCCCAAAATGCCTTTAAACTCCTTAGTGCCCCATTAAGCGCGGCTTTTATTCTATTCCATGGAGGTCGGAGCATGAAAATGTAAAACAAAGATGAGAGCAGATCGCAGGCGGATGGCCGACTTCATTATCATGTCAGAATATGCGGAAGGAACAGTCATGCGAGGACAAGTAATGCACGGAGCCAAGGAGAGCCGATTCCCCATGAAATATCTCAGAATTCTCATATGTATCCATAGGACGGTTATAATAGGCGGCAAAACTCTTGTAATAAAGGTCCTGATCTAACGACAAAGGGATTCATGGGAAACAGTGCAGAGGTTGGGGCAGGGGTTGGTGCTCTCCATTATTTGTATGGATTAAAGAAGAACTACATCATGAATTAACGATACATCATGGTATGGAACAGTTACAATCAAATGGCAGGGGTCCATGGGCTCCGTCCCTGCTGCTTCCTACAGTAGTGAGGGTCTATGGGCACCGGCCCTGCTGGTTCCTACAATAGCTGGGGTCCATGGGCTCTGGCCCTGCTGGTTCCTACAGTAGTGAGGGTCTATGGGCACTGGCCCTGCTAGTTCCTACAATGCCTGGGGTCTATGGGCACCGGCCCTGCTGGTTCCTACAATGGCTGGGGTCCATGGGCTCCATCCCTGCTGCTTCCTACAGTAGTGGGGGTCTATGGGCCTTGGCCCTGCTGGTTTCTAGAATGGCAAGGGTCCATGGGCTCCGCCCTGCTGGTTCCTAAAATAGCGGGGGTCCATGGGCTCCGTCCCTGCTGGTTCCTACAGCAGTGGATGGGGTCCATGGGCTCCAACCTTGCTGGTTCCTACAATGGCGGGGGTCCATGGGCTCCGCCCTGCTGGTTCCTACAATGAAGGGGTGTTGGTAAGGGTGCTGGTAGTGTAGATAGTAAGTTACTTAGGTAGAATAGGTTAAGAAGTATAGCTTGAGTTGAACAGGGTAAGGGACTGTCTTGGGGCCTTGCCTATGTAGTACAGTACTCTGCCGGGATGACTTGTAGCGTGACTTTTGTAGAAGAAGAAGCTCATACTCATGGTTAAGACTAGGAAGAGGTTCCTACAATGGTAGGGATCCATGGGCTCTTACCCCGCTGGTTCCTACAACGGTGGAGGGGGTCCATGGGCTCCGGCCCTGCTGGTTCCTACAATGGTGGGGGTCCATGGGCTGCGGCCCTGTTGGTTCCAACAACAATGGAGGAAGCCAATGGGCTCCAGCCCTGCTGGTTCCTACAATGGCGGGGGTCCACGGGTCCGGCCCTGCTGGGTTTTACAATGGAGGGGGTCCATGTGCTCCAGCCTGCTGGTTCTTACAATGAAGGGGTTTCAGTACTTAAGAGAATCTGAAGAGTCCATCATGTGAAGTCTGTTCTTCTTGTGTCTTAGGGTTTTCCAATGCTCTTTACATTGATTTGGGAACTGGTAAAGATCCGTCCTCGAGGACCCACAACGATACTATCTTCTAAAGGACCAAACCAGACCTAGGCATGTACTAGATATGAGTCCATGTAATATAGTAAGCAGATGATCCAGCAGTCCAGTAAAACAAATATTTTTATTCCAAATCCAAGTTAAAATTCACAGGCAATTCCCATCATGATGCAGCACACCACAGGGGAACATGTGACGCATTTCAAACACATGCATATTCTTGATCAGTGACACGATATAAGTCCATCTACCTATAGCCGGCCATACAGATTAGACTGAAGTAGGTAGATGGTGGAATAAATACATTTATGGTGAATAATCATTCCTCAGATTTAGCCATATACATTTTAGCCTATATTGGTTCACACCGACCATACATGATCAATGACTCCGGGCGGCGGATGAACCATCTCTCTGGTAATGTCCTGGAAACATTTTGGGATCATTCTTTCCCGAAAAACTGGCCATAGTCCATTCAAAAATCATGAACGGTCAGCTGAGCTGAACACCTGGGTGTATGGGTAGTAGTGATCAATCAACAGCAACCATATGTGTGTGACCGGCCAAAGATCATTCAAGGACAAAAGATCTTTCATGCACACCTATCAGATGAAAATGTAATACATGTCCGACCTCCTTCCAGACAATGACGATCTGTTGACTGAAGTGAGCATTCATCGGTTGAGGGGGGTACCCATCCTTTTAGATCAGTAGGGTCCAATTCCTGGCCCCCATCACACAGTGAAGGCTCCACGACCGCGGTTTGCCAGTGCTGTGCCTGTGATGAACTTACTATAAGCGGGATGGGTATACGGTGCTGCAACACTGACCCTTACAAGTGTAACGCCTGGAGTAGTGGATCCACTGGACCGTCACTAGCGATGGCACTAACCTCACCAGGGAGCGGAGTCTAAGGGGCCGCTGGTTTTCACCAGAGCCCGCCGCAAGGCGGGATGGACTTGCTGCGGCAGGCGACCCCCAGGTCGCTACCCCTGGCTTGGTTGCTAGTGACGGCAGGCGAGGCGTGGCAGGAGCAGTAGGCAGGAAATGGTACTGGTAATGGTCTGTAGGTGAGACCGCACGTGACAGGCTGAACACAGGAACCAAAGTGTAACGGGGAAGCAGGAACCAGGAACAAGGAGTGGGGACCAGGTAGCGGACAGGAATCAGGAACAAGGACTAGGGACCAGGTAGCGGACAGGAATCAGGAACAACAGGGAGCTGGGCCAAACGCTATGGGAAGCATGTAGAGGCTCCAACACCTGCAGTGGGGCAGGGCTGGAATTTATAGGGAGTGATTGTGTGCATGACCAATTAGGAGCGCACTGCCCCTTTAAATCTGAGACAGCCGGCGCGCGCGCGCCCTAGGAGGCGGGGACGCGCGCGCCGGCCGGCACAGCGACGGACAGGAGCGTGGAGAGGTGAGACGCCCCCCGGGGCCGAAGTAACAGCAGCGCCGGGTCCCTGCTTATGGACACCGGCTGCTGCATGGGAAAGAGAGGAGTCGCGGCGGCGGCCCGGAGCACGGGACGCCGCCCCGGCCGTGACAACAAGTGAATGCGACAATACTGTAGTACCTTGCACCACTGCTGCTAATGGTGATTGCAGGTACAAGCACTAGTAAGCACAAACACCATGAAACCTTCAAACAGCTGACAGGTAGGGATCCCGACCATAGGCCATGAATTCTGGAGGGCTGAATAACACTTATAAATTTCACTCTAAGGCCATGTTCACACGTAGTAAAACACCGGCCATTCTGTGACCCTGAAGATCATCCCGGCTGGTAGTGACATGCCAGTTTTTTGCGGCGCCACTAGCGATCCCAGCCGTAGTGTATACTATGGGGGAAGTTTATCAAACATGGTATAAAGTGAAACTGGCTATGTTGCCCCTAGCAACCAATCAGATTCCACCTTTAATTTTCCAAAGCGTCTGTGAGAAATGAAAGGTGGAATCTGATTGGTTGCTAGGGGCAACTGAGCCGGTTTCACTTTACACTGTGTTTGATAAATCTCCCCCTATGTGTATACACTCCGTCCGGGATGCCCTCTTACTGCACTGCACATTGGTTGTGTATTAATCACAGCCGTTGTTGCACATCGGCAACAATGGCCGTAATTAATACATAACTTATGTTGTGTGAACATAACCTAAGGCTATGTTCTCACTGCGTAATAATATCGTCGGAATAGTCGTCTATGTCACAAGACCAGTTGCCTTCCCTCCTGATATTTTCCCAAAGTGAGAACGTAACCTTAGGCTAGCTTCACACTATGTAAAAAACGACGGCCATCTTTCATACCAACGGACGTCATTGTGCAAATAATGTCCAGTATTATCGGACGTTATTGGCGCAACAACAACCGTTATTATGAAAGACGTCCATCATTTATACATATTAGATATTAGAATTCAGGATTATATGTCCTTTTGGGTGGAGGAGCCATAAGCCATGAAGAATGCCGGGGATGCTGGAATGGAGAAGAGCCGACATTCCCGCTGTTCCTGTGTTTGGGACGGGGAGATGGATGTGAAGCCACTTGACTTTCTTGCCTTTTGGCCGCTGAAGCACAGCTGTGTGATGGACAGTACAATGGCAGGAGCCACAAAGGCTGACTCTGACCCTTGGAGGCCATTTAGACCCAGCTTAGAGCCAGCTTTATATTGGAAACAGCTGCTGCTAATGACTAAGAAACACTGACACATTAACACGACAGCCAGGACTCACATAAACCCAGTACCAACTAGGACCGAGGTGCGTAAACTATCTATAAGAACCCATTACTAATGCCTTCACTTCATTGATCAAGAAATGGACTGAACGATGGGAGAACTGCTGGCGGAGTCCCCTTTTATCCTAGAGCTCCTAAATAAAGTCCATCATATGAACCCTGAAGCCACCTATCATGATGAAGAGGTCAAAGAAAGATTCATTCTGCCCAATAATTATGAGCGCCAACAAGTAACGGGTTACAGCGGCCACTAGAGGAGAAATAAGGTATTACACAGCGCACATTAAATCAATGTTATTTGGAGCCGAGTCCTCCTCTTTGCATCTCTGGTGAATAGACAGGGTTTTCCGGCCGGGGATTCACTGTATGACATCTGTATACCGAAATCATGTGATAGGAGCCTTTGTAAGATTACAGCTCCTTAAAGGGGTTTGTCTTCCTTGGACAGTCCATTTTCCTCTAACCAGAGGCTGTTGGTGCCTCTTGTATTCCTTTTTGAGGAGACCCAAGTATTAAAGGGGTTGTCTGGCAAAAATCTTTTTAGTCCAAATCAACTGATATCAGAAAGTTATATAGATTTGTAATTTACTTCAATTAAAAAATCTCAAGTTTTCCCATACTTATCAGCTGCTGTATGTCTTGCAGGAAATGTTTTATTTTCAGTCTGACACAGTGCTCTCTGCTGACATCTCTGGCCAAGACAGGAACTTTGTCTCGGTTTTCTATGAATCCCCATAGAAAACCTCTCCTGCTCTGGACAGTTCCTGTCTCGGCCAGAGATGGCAGCAGAGAGCACTGTGTCAGACTGGAAATAAAACAACATTTCCTGTAGGACATACAGCAGCTAATAAGTATGGGAAGGCTTGAGATTTTGTAATAGAAGTAAATTACAAATCTATATAACTTTCTGACACCAGTTGATCTGAAAGAAAAAGATTTTCGCTGGACAACCCCTTAAAGGCTAATTTCAAAATAGTTGAAACTTTGCAAAAAAAAAGTTGTATTCACTTGACCCAATCTGTCACTCTTTGCAGCAGCTGTCCACCTTGGATTAGGAGCCCCTTCTGCTATCTCAGAATACCCAAGAAGGGGCACATCAAACTTCTTTAGTCTTCTTAGAAGATTATTCTGAAAAAGTGACCAGGAGAAGGTTATGAGATGCGGTCAGCATGTGACACATGATAGGATATAAGATTGATTGAACCCATCACATCGGTGCAGGGAACGTTCTGATATCGCAGCGCGGTCACATTTCTTTTGTATCTCTGGAATTTTCCATTGTTCTGTAAATGTATGGGAACCACAAAAATGTGGCCATCCCCTAACAGTGACCGCACTTACAGAAGTAGGCTTATCATCCAAGAGCCAGTCCCCTGACCCAATGTCAGGTCTCTGTTTCGTATCCTGTTGATGCTGTCAGACGGTCAAGATCCAGATAAGGGCTGTCAGCAAACATCTTACATGGTAGCTTTGCCCTAACACCATGTCCTAGATGGGTAGGCTTCTTATTCTGTATTTCCAAAAGGCCGGCATAACTAGCGTAGTGATGGATGTCTTAGAGGGGAACTCTGGAGGTGTTACATGTATTATAATGGAACTCCACTCATACAGGGAGACAGAGAGTGCAGTAAGCCAGGGAGAGAAGAGCATAACCATGCACTTCTTCCATCTTGTTCTATACCAGGGATAGGGAACCTTGGCTCTCCAGCTGTTGCAAAACTACAACTCCCATCATGCCTGGACAGCCAAAGCCAATAGCAGGGTTGGACGCGCAGGGTCAGTGAGCATTCTATTCATTGTTGGGACCAGTGAGTCCCTATTTTAAGGGTGGGTGAGGGTCCCAGTGGTTGGGCCACTAGTGATCAGCTTGTTATGCCCTATCCTATAAGCAGAAGATAACAAGATACCCCTTAAAAGGTGTATTCCTATCTGACAAAGTTATCCCCTATCCGTATGGTTGAACCCCTAGTGATATCAAGAACAGGGACCCCCATTAGAGAACGAATGAAGCAGCTGGGGTCCCCATTCTTGAACTCACAGGGGGTCTTACCCTACGGATATAGGATAATTTGGTCAGGTGGGAGTCCCCCTTTAATGTTTCTTTGATCATCCCTTTTATTAGTCCTATCATTTCCTCCCAGCCTCTATTTTCAGAACACAATTACGTCGTAAATGATTTATTATATAGAAAACCTATCGGCCCTTGTACCAAATGTAAGATCCTAAGCAGTTCCACATTTACCGGCCGTTCTTACAGCCCTTTGATGACTCCGATAATAACCTCCTGTTATTCCACATCCTAAAATACATTGTGTAAACTTTGCTTTACAAGCTGAAATCTATTTCTAATAGTCCCAGAGGAAAGTAAAAATTACAGAGCCGGGTCCGGGGGAATTGTTCAATTTACTGCTCTGACCGCTCGGCAGACCGCCACCATTATTATTATTACTCTGACCGCTCGACAGACCGCCACCATTATTATTATTACTCTGACCGCTCGGCAGACCGCCACCATTATTATTATTACTCTGACCGCTCGACAGACCGCCACCATTATTATTATTACTCTGACCGCTCGGCAGACCGCCACCATTATTATTATTACTCTGACCGCTCGGCAGACCGCCACCATTATTATTATTACTCTGACCGCTCGGCAGACCGCCACCATTATTTCTACAGTCACATACGGATTAGGCCGAGGAACGATGATCTGCAGATTTTATAGTGAAAGATGTCAATGCTTCCATGTTCTCTATGAACTACAGTGGAAAGTAAGTATTTGATACACTGCAGAGTTTCCAAGTTTTCCCAACTACAAAGAATGGAAATAATTATTATATATTGCATGAAATAAATATTTGATACATTAGAAAAACAGAACTTAACCCTTTCACGAGCTGGGGTCATTGATGCCTCAATGCCCAGGTTGTGATTGGACATCCGCTTATGGGATCCGTATGTCTGCCCCCTCTCCTCTGTCCCCTGCCGCTGTAAGGGTCCTATTACATTGAGCGACTTTTAACGATTAACGACTAACGATAAACGATCGCAAGCGAGATTGTTTATTGTTAACCTGAAATCGTTCACCATATTACACGGAACGATAATCATTAGTTATGATCGTTACTACAATCGTTACTATGATCGTTTATTCCTTCTGATCCCAGTAAAACAATGGACAATGTGCAATTACACTGAACAATTAGTGAAAAAATGCGGAACTTGAGCGAACGAACGTGGAATTACAGCGAACGATTAACAATAATTTTAGGTTCAGATCTATATCAACGATGAACGACATACAAAAATTTTCTGATCGTTGCCTGCAATTACACAGAACGATTATCGTTTAAATTCGAGCGATTTAACGATTTTTCGCACAATAATCGTGCCGTGTAATAGGGCCCTTACTATCTTGTATCAGCGGCAGGGGAGAGAGGGGAGGGGGCAGAGCTCATGGGTACGTGCCCCGCGCGCCCAGCCTTTCTTCCCGACCCCAGCCGGCTTCCGTAGCCAGGAAACCGGAAGCCTCATGGCCCCCATCGGGGCTCTGTGATCAGTTCCGCAGTATCTATAAGTTTTGTGTGCCCTGCAGGATTTTAATCCATGATGAAGTAGTGTGTTACTAACGGTAATCTATGAGGCTGTGGTCCCAGTTCTCTTCAGGCCATTGACCAGTTCCTCCCATCTAGGTCTGGGCTGGTTCCTGACATTTTTCAGAATTATTCTTACCCCATGAGGCAAAATCTTGCATATGGCCCAAGACCAAGGAAGATTGACAGACATCTTGTGTTTCTTCCATTCTCTAATAATTGTGCTAACAATTATTGCCTTCTCACCAAGCTGTTTGCCTATTGTCCTGTAGCCCATCCCAGCCTTGTGCAGGTCTACAATTTTGTCCCTGGTGTACACTTTGGTCCATGTTGGAGAGGTTGGAGTGTGATGAGTGTGTGGACAGATGTTTTTTTTTTTTATACGTAACGAGATCAAGCAGGTGCAATAATAATCCAGGTAATGAGGGCAGAGTAGGAGGAGCTTCGTAAAGATAAACTGCTAGGTCTGTAAGAGACAGAATTCCTACTGGTTGGTCGGTGATCAAATGCGTATTTCATTTAATAAAATGCAAATTAATTATTTAAAAATCATACAATCTAATTTTCTGGAATATATTTTATAGATTCACAGGTGAAGAATACCAATGATAAAAATTACACACCCCTCCATTCTTTGTAGGTGGGAAAACGTGAAAAATCGGCAGTGAATCAAATACTTATTTTCCCCACTGTATATCTCAAACAGTACAATAGGAATATGTTTTATTTTACATATTACACTAGTTTCAACCTGTTTACCTTGATAGTATCCTCCATTACCTCCATTAACATTCATTTTACCAACACCATAAAATGTCAACCTACGAATACTATAAAATTCAAAAAGCAGACGTAAGCCATCAATATAGCACAGCAGACATGCAATACATTTCCCCTGTAGGGGCCACTGCACTGTGTGGGGGACATGTGTGGCTAAAATGAGTTCACGATGATCTGGTGATCGATAGGGCAGCTTCAAATTAGAAAGAGCTGTCTCTTTATGAGGTTTGTGAGGTCTATATGTGATGAGATTTGGGACCATATGTGGGTGGTCTTCGGCTGCCCCTATGGTCGGTAACATCCGGGGGTGTTGGGCACTTGTCATGGTGGTCTGGAGTGGTAACAGACCCACCCCGCCACTCACACAAAGGAGAAATAACCCAAGAATACAATGCTGTGTAAGTGCAGGTGCTGACAGGGTACACCAGAGTCCCGTAGTAAAAAATATAATACTTTAATGTATAATAGCTCAGTGTAAACAGTACACATATTGAAAACAGTGCAACTCTTGACACAGAACGCAGGTGCTGACAGTTAGGTAAGACCAGTGCTTGTAGTAGTAGGTGCTTTGTAGAAAGAGAGAAGAGAGGAAAGGAGTTGCCAGAGGAGCCCTGCTTAAAGTAGTGAATGTGCTCTGCCGGAACACGTGTAGACACAGAAGAGATAAGTAGATACTCATACTCACGGATGCCTATAGTGGCTCTGAACCCCCTTATTCCCCCCAGTTGCGTGATACCCATCCTAAGTGGGTAATATGAGCCCCAGTCATCGGTTATCTAGGTGTAGCAGAGGTTTCCCAGTTGTCTTGCGCTGCGCAGTAGGATACGTAGACCTTTCCACTGTAGCTTTGTCTTACTGGGGTCAGTTCCTCTTGCTCCAGGTAACTGCCCTGCACATTTTAGAGAGGTTCCTGGTGTGGGCAAGATGTTCCTAGGTGGCTTCTCTCCTCTAAGTAGAGCTTAGCACTGCATACTGATCTTAGGATCTAGTAGGAAAACAGAGTAACAGAGTAGTGCCTCACACATCCGTCCGCTTGGACCTCCAACTACTAACTCCCAGATTCCTCCCCCAAAAAAACTAACTCCTCCTACAGGGGCTATGTTAACCCTCCTGTGAGTGGTAGGGCTAAGTGTGTGTGTGAGAGAGAGAGAGAAGAAGAGATATGATAGAGGAGAACTAGCACCACATATAATGTCACTAAGGTATATGGATATTATAAAGTTCACAGACTAGACCCAGCCTCTTAATTTATACTTTTTATTTTTTTGGCCAGCATGTAATACTACATTTCTCCTGTAGTGGCTCCTCCAGATAAAACATATAGCTGAATCCAGTAATCAGCTGATCGCTAATCCAACTTCAAGTTAACAAGGGCTGATTTTACAAGGCACAAATATGTTTTTAATTATAACAGATGGAAACAGAATCGGCCTAATAGAATAGAGTGTAAGCTGTAGACGCCAGCAAAACATAACCGCGTGCCTGCATTGTGATCTACAAACAGCGGCCGTCTGTACACAATATATGCGTCTCCAGAGAAAGGGGATTTGTATTCGGGGACAT
This sequence comes from Dendropsophus ebraccatus, assembly GCF_027789765.1. Taxonomy (NCBI): domain Eukaryota; kingdom Metazoa; phylum Chordata; class Amphibia; order Anura; family Hylidae; genus Dendropsophus; species Dendropsophus ebraccatus. The sequence goes on along the minus strand of NC_091462.1, from coordinate 14,655,882 downwards.
CTTTGATATTCTGTAGTTTGATCTTTATTCCCGGCTTATACATAAAAACTTTTAAAGGCGGCCATTGACAGCGCAGCCCGAGGGAGCGGCTCAGAACAATGGATGTCAGAGGACGGGCAGGTTCTCCCGCAGTCTGCAGAGTGGACTATAGAAGCTTTATTTATAGCCTCTCCTAATGTATTTGTATCTGGGCCTGTTCCATCTTGAAAGTTTATTTTAGATGCGATGAAGTTTGCTTTGTGCTGTGAAAGCTGGAAGTAGCCGGACTCCTACATCAGCCGTGGCAGGAAAAGTGCTGCAATATAGTATCAGAGTCCATAGTACAGGAATAAGTGCACACAGAGCTTTATGGGCCATCACTACAACATCAAATGGCCACCAGCAGAATAGTGAGTGCAGCTCTGGAGTATAATACAGGATATAACGCAGGATCAGTACAGGATCAGTAATGTAATGTATGTACACAGTAACCCCACCAGCAGAATAGTGAGTGCAGCTCTGAAGTATAATACAGGATATAACTCGGGATCAGAACAGGATAAGTGATGCCCCAAATGTGTCACTTTAAGCTTTGAGTTTAAGTGCAAAATCTACAAAGCGCCCCCAACCATCATATAAAGGGGTTGTCCAGCGAAAATCTTTTTCTTTCAAATCAACTGGTGTCAGAAAGTTATATAGTTTTGTAATTTACTTCTATTAAAAAATATCAAGTCTTCCCATACTTATTAGCTGCTGGATGTCATGCAGGAAATGTTGTTTTATTTTCAGTCTGACACAGTGCTCTCTGCTGACATCTCTGGCCGAGACAGGAACTGTCCTGAGCAGAAGTTTTCTATGGCGATTCATATAAAACCGAGACAGAGTTCCTGTCTCGGCCAAAGGTGGCAGCAGAGAGCAGTGTGTCAGACTGAAAATAAAACATTTCCTGCAGGACATACAGCAGCTGATAAGTATGGGAAGACTTTAATAGAAGTAAATTACAAATCTACATAACTTTTTGATATCAGTTGACTTGAAAGAAAAAGATTTTTGCTGGATAATTTATAGAACTGTGGTGATGCGATGGTGTTGATGATGCACCGGGTTGTGTGGTGTCCAACTGCCGGGATGATGTTATGTCGGTGGTTGGAATACAGCTCAGCCAATGGTGGTATATACGTGACGCCAGTGCTAACTCAGCACACAGGTATGGTGTTGTACCTGCTAGCTGTATTGACCCCTAATGTTCGGCGACTTGCCAGGTTGTGATGGGTCCCTTGGGCTCTTCTCACGGTGGTCCGGAGTGGGGAGATGACCCACCCGGACTGTCGGTACCGCGACCCACAGAAAGGGGAATATGACCCAAGGGCAGTGTAGCCTGTGTGTAGGTGCTGGTGCAACTATTACTGAGTTCCAGTAGAATAAATAAACTGATCTTTACTGACAAGTCTCTGGTAATACAGTGCTGAGTGCTGAGTGGAGAGTTCAGAACAGTGGAGAGGAGTGTGTCGGGAAAGTCTCAACTCAGTTTAGTAGTAGTGTGCTCTGCCGGAACTTAAGTAGAAGAGATACTTGAATAAGAAGAATAATTGAAAGAAGAAGAATACTTGTGCCCATGTTTTGACCTTTGTCGCAATAGACCACCTTATGCCCTGCAGTGTCGGGGTACCCGTCCTACATGGGTGACACAAGCCCCAGTCCTGGTTACCTGCGATGACCAAAGTGTACGAGTGTGTCCCAGTGTCACCTGCGCTGCGAGATAGAGTACATAGGCCCTTGGCTGCTTTGCTCTATCCAGATCAGTTCCTCTGCTTAGGATACTGTCCTGCACTGTATAGATATGTTCGCGGCCTGAGTTTAGCTGTTCTCTGACCTGTCCTCTCTTAAGTGTTTAGCACTGCATCTTGAGTATAAGTGTTGTTTTAAGAAATAAAGTCTCTGTGTTCTCCATACGTGTGTCCTAACACCACAGCTGGTCTGTCCCGGACAGGGAACCTGGCAGAGCTAGGCTCCTGGCTAAGTTCAGTATAGATGCCTGATCTGTGTGTCTTGCTCCACTAAAATTCAGAAAGAAACTTACTTCCTGTATTTCTACACTTCCTCTCCCCATGTGACTACTTCCTACAGGGTGTGTGTAACAACTTCTGTGAGTGGTGGAGAAGATAGTGTACAGAAGAAAAAAGAGTAGAGTTAGGTAGAAAGAGAAGAGCATCTCTTATTGGCTGGCACAGAATCACAAAATACAACAATAACCCTTGACACCCTGTGGTTAAAGCTGAGAATGCACCTTCTTTACCACTTTACTCTACGGTAAAGGACTTTTACAACAAGTGCCCATACTAGAAACACCCAACAGAACTGGTTCGTTCATATGGGGTAGAAGGACTCATGGATAATTCCACCTCCTATGCTTCTCAGAACCTGTACAGTCTTGAAGCAGGTCCTCTCAGTAGAAGGTTGTGCCCCAGGCTGGTGTATTGTGAGCAGATTAGGAGCCATAATCCGTACCTCTCAACATCTCAGCCGGACAAAGAACACTTAATGAGTAAAATAGCCAGAAACTCATGTGGTTACAGACACCTGTATGTGAGCTAAAAACCTTCTGCAAAGCACAATGACATGGAGGGTGGATCCAAATCCTACTAGTCCCTTTATTTGCAGGGAGCGCCCCCCTCGGGTCTTACAAGTACGCATCCACCCATGGTGCTCAATGATTTGCACAATGATTTATAGGCCAGTATACATATATACTGTACATCAGAATTATAAGATTTAAAGGGGTAGTTCACAAAAAAAATTCCTTCAAATCAACTGGTGCTAGAAAATGCCGGGATATGTAATTTACTTCTTCTATTAAAATCTCAGGTCTTCTAGTACTTATCAGCTGCTGTATGTCCTGCAGAAAGTGGTGTATTCTTTCCAGTCTGGTGAGCAGGTGAGGTTTTCTATGGGGATTTCCTACTACTCTGGACGGTTCCTTACATGGACAGAGGTGGCAGCAGAGAGAACTGTGTCAGACTGAAGAGAATACACCACTTCCTGCAGTACATACAGAAGCTGATAAGTATATAAAACTTTTTTAATAGAAGTGAAATACAAATTTAGGGCACTTTCTTGCACCAGTTGATTTGAAAGAAAAAATGTTTTCATGAATTACCCCTTTTGACATCTCTTGTAGTAATGAGCACCCATAGGCCAATCATTAAAGGGGTAGTTCACCCCCCCTCCCCCCCCCCCAAAAAAAAAAAATCTATTGGTTCCAGAAAGTTCCAGAGATTTATAATTTACTTCTATTAAAAAAATCTGAAGCCTTCCAGTACTTATCAGCTGCTGTATGCCCTGCAGGAAGTGGTGTATTCTTTCCAGTCTGACACAGTGCTCTCTGCTGCCACATCTGTCCATGTCAGGAACTGTCCAGAGCAGTAGCAAATCCCCATAGAAAACCTCACTTGCTCTCCAGACTAGAAAGAAAACATCACTTCTTTCAGGACATACAGTAGCTGATAAGTACTGGAAGACTGGAGATTTTTTTTTATAGAAGTGAGTTACAAATCTCTGGCACTTTCTGGCACCAGTTGATTTTAAAGAAAAATAATTAGGGGTGAACAACCCCTTTAATGATCGCCCTATGGGTGCTCATAACTTCAGGACATCTTAATATCAGTGAGAATATAGAGAAGACCTGATGATATTGTAAGAAACGTCCGCAATGCTGATAATATGATTTTGTTTCCGCCTGCAATCTGTGACAGCTCCGGTGCCAAAGTAACCAGCAGCGTCTTCCAGAAATGGAGCTGACTCTTGTCTCAGACTTGACAGGCCCAGATTTGCAGCCTTGGACCTCGGACAAGAGCACAATAGGAGCTGCAAAGCCGCCATGTATTGTGCAGTGTTTGCCGAGCACTTGTGGGTGCAGGCGGCCATCCCCTAGGAGAGCGCGGCCGCTTTCATGTCTGTGCTGGGCGCTCTCATTGCTGGAAGCCCTTTGTGTGCAGTCAGTTGCTGTAACACGAGACAACAAGACTCCTGGCAGTAATAATAAGGCCAGGTGCCTGCGGAGTATAATAGGCAGGTAGGACGGGGGGCTCCAGCAAGGCTTTTATCCTAACTCCTTCAATTACCGCAGCGCTTTGATGCTGAAATCTTGAAGATTCCCTAAAAAAAAAAAATAAAGGACATTGAGGCGATTTATAATGGAGTTTATATAGGAAGCCTTAAAGGGGAAGTCTGGTTTTATGTAAATAAAGATTCGTTGTAGTTTAATGGAAAGTTTCAGCTGAGGTTCTTGTAGAACTATATCTAGGATAGACTCTGGGGAATACAGGTAGAGCGCTGGAGTTATAGGACTGGCCACCCAAAGGCATGGTAGGGGAATCTGTAATACAGTGCACATATAAATATATGGACCAATAGAGTAAATAAAATGGTTCATTATGGTGGGTCAGGGTCCATTTACACAGAAAGATTATATGACAGATTATCTGCCAAAGATTTGAAGCCAAAGCCAGGAATGGATTTGAATAGAGGAGAAATCTCAGGCTTTCCTTTATGACCTGTTCCCTATTTCAAGTCTGTTCCTGGCTTTGGCTTCGAATCTTTGGCAGATAATCTGTCAGATAATCTTTCTGTGTAAATGGACCCTTAGACTGGCCGTGCAAAGCATTAATGGGGAATTTTTTTTTCTTTCAGATCAACAGGTGTCATAAAGTTATATAGCTTTGTAATTTACTTCTATTAAAAAATCTCAAATCTTCCAGTACTTATCAGCTGCTGTATAACCTACAGGAAGTGGTGTATTCTCTCCAGTCTGACACAGTCCTCTCTGCTGCCACCTCGGTCCATGTCAGGAACTTTCCTGAGAAATAGCAAATCTCCATAGAAAACCTCTCCTGCTCTGGACAGTTCCTGACATGGACAGAGGTGGCAGCAGAGAGCACTGTGTTAGACTGGAAAGAATACACCACTTCCTGCAGGACATACGGCAGCTGATAAGTAGTGGAAGACTGGAGATTTTTAAATAGAAGATAATTACAAATCTGTATAACTTTCTGACACCATTTTATTTGAAAGAATTTTTTTTTGCCGTAGTTACCCTTTAAGGATTGTTTTCCAGGTTCTGCCTATGGATACAATGTAAAAATAAATGGATGTGCACATGTGCTACATACATAAAGGAGGGGTCCGCGGACTTTTACCCTCTGGTGGCCTAAGGATTTATTACACTAGGCAGTTATAGGCGAAATACAGTGATATCACCTTGTGTTTTACGGGCCAGCGATAAGGCGACAAACTAGCAACTGCTCAGTCATTGGCTGATTGGATCGGGTTTTGAACTGTCAAAAAACCATCATTCTTTGGCTGCACAACCATCCCCCCCTCCCCCGTAATAGGAAATATGAGTGATATCAACAAAGGGCTATAAGAACGTGTGCAGCTTGTCCAGAAATACTGAGCTGATCGGGTCGGGTCGTTTTGACATGTAATCCAGCGATCCTGCAGCCCAGGGCTCAAGCCATGCATGTGTACAGCGAGGAATCGGCTCATGTAATAGGCCCCCATACACATTAGAGAAATCTATCTAATGTGAATGGGGGCCACTGACTCTTTACCAAAACATGGGGCGAAAAGGATCAGACAACATGGATTTCAAGTGGCCTATACTTTTGTTCACAGGAAGACAAGCCACTAGTCTATGAGCCTGGCAGCCGCTTATACCCTCCCCCCTCTTCACTTATAACACATGAACTATTGGGGGAGGCAGCAGTGGGCTGATCTAACATTCAGCTGACAGCTATCAATGGTGGATGGACTGCTCTTCATCTCTAAGGGTGGTATGACACGGGCCGATGGGGGCCCGATGGGAACAGCAAACGAGCACCGATTTGCTAGATGGGCGCTCATTTACTGGGCCTATTACACGGTCCGATTATCGTTCAACAAGGGCTGCAGGGACATCATTACCAATGTCCTTGCAGCCCTTTATACATTACCTGTCCAGGCTGCAGGGCTCCTCTTGCGGTCTTCTTCTCCCCGCGTCCCGCGCGCTCCAGCTTCAGAGCGGCCTGTCTGAGCTGACAGGCTGCTCAGCCAATCACAGGCTGGGACCGCCGCGGCCAGTGATTGGCTGAGCGGTCTGTCAGCTCAGACAGGCGGTTCTGAAGCTGCTGCTGCTGCGCGTGGGACCAGGAGGAAGAGGAGTGCAGGAGAAGACCTGCAGCATTGATAGGTAATGTATGATGTTTAAACAAGGGCTGCAAGAACATCAGTAACTATGTCCCTGCAGCCCTCGCTAAACGATTATCGGGCCGTGGAATAGGCCCAGTAAACGAGTGCCGATCTAGCAGATCGGCGCTCGTTTACATTGTTGATCTGTCCCCCATCGGCCCTTGGAATAGGACCCTAACAATTCCTTCCATACTTATTATCTAATCAGTCTCCTTCCCCCAGTTCTCAGCTGCTGCTTTCTGCTGAAAACACAAAACTCTGTGTGTGAGCTTTTCCCTCTGTCTCCCTCTCCTCCGCCCTCTCTACTGAGTCCCTGGCAGGCTTTATCTACAACATTGTAGCTTCTTTGTAATGGGAGGGTTAATCACAGTAAGTTCATCAGCAACCTGACCTCAGAAGAACCATCCCAGCATTACAAAGAAGCTACAATGTTGAAGCTAAAGTCAGCCAGGGACTTTCATGTCTTCAGCAGAAAGCAGCAGCTGAGAACTGGGGGAAGGAGACTGAATAGATAATAACAAGTATGGAAGGAATTGTTAGTCTCACCATGAGCAGCAACATATCAAAAGTTATCTTTGAGCAGAATACCCCTTTAATTTGTTATCAGTATGTACCATGTTTATTAAACACGGGCAATTTTTTCCTTTTGTTATGCATAAAACTGAGGGCCAGGTGAAGCCAGTGTAGCTATGTTTTTTTTTCTAGTAGAGGTATCAATTATTTTTGAAATTCTGAGCAAATTTTTGGCAAATTTGCATCATTTCCAAAATGCGAAATCTGCCAAAACTTCTGACTGCTGGACACTGCTCTTTCTCCATTGGCCTCGGCCTAGTTAGCGGCAGTAGCGGCATGTTATAGGGAGCAGTTTGTTAGCATTTCTTGCCCCATTAATCCTGTATGGTAAATAATTGCTCTGTAATAAATCTTCCAGCACTGAGCGGTGAGCCGGCTCTCAGTATAATGACTCCTCTCCGTAATGAAGTCCCTCGGTGACCATCTCCCAATGTGTCACCCCTCAAGATTAATGCTCTGATCTGGACAATCCGATCAGGGGGCAACCAAGCCACTTGACCCGGACCCCATTACTTGGCCCGGCCATAAATCTGAACACGTTTTGGTAATTTTTCTGGCATCCTGACAAATAGTCAATTAAAAAAAAGAAACAAATGTTCCCTGGTCACATGTCTGCGGCCGTCACATAGCGCCTGTAATCCTTAGTGACAGCTATAAGGCTGAGGACATGACAGCCTCTGGGACTCTCACATTACTTTATGGGACTGGACGATCTGCAGATTTATGGTTTGCTCCACGATGAGGATTCGGACTCAATACAGAATTTTTCTAAGGGGGGGAGAGCAATCATTGTTTATTACTATTATTATTATTATTATTGTTACTATTATTAGTATTATTATTACTATTATTAGTATTACTATTATTATTATTACTACTATTGACAATAGACAAATGTGAATACTGATATATTTTTGGGACTCTTTCTGGTATTGCAGCATGGGGACTAACCTGCAATACCAGATACAGCCATATATAAGAGTGGCGCTGTTCCTTGCACAAAATAAAATAACATTTCTAACATTCGCTGACTTTTTCGATGCTTCTGACTAAAACACCTGAAGTCTCGCCAGCACTGGATCCCACCATGCCAGTGCCCGCCATCAGTGTGTAACTGACCCAGGAGCTGGAGTCACAATTTTGCCACCTTTCCAACAGTAACATCCCTATTAGTGTAGCTTAAAGGGATAAACCAGTGAAATTCTTCTTCTTTCAGATCAATTGATATTAGAAAGTTATATAGATTTGTAATTTACTTCTATTAAAAAAATCTCGTCTTCCCATACTTATTAGCTGCTGTATGTATTGCAGGAAATGCTGTTTTATTTTCAGTCTGACACAGTGCTTTCTGCTGACATCTCTGGCCGAGACAGGAACTCCCCATAGAAAACCTCTCCTGCTCTGGACAGTTCCTGTCTCGGCCAGAGATGTCAGCAGAGAGCACTGTGTCAGACTGGAAATAAAACAACATTTCCTGCAGGACATACAGCAGCTAATAAGTATGGGAAGACTTGGGATTTTTTAATGGAAGTAAATTACAAATCTATCAAATCTATATAACTTTCTGACACCAGTTGATTTGAAAGAAAAAGATTTTCGCTGGACAACCCCTTTAACCCTTGTAATGCAAGGGACAGTACTGACACATCTGATCACTGTAAAATTTAAAGGGGTATTCCGACTTATCTAAGAGTGCAGCTCTAGAGCACAATACAGGATAAGAACATAAGTCAGAACCTACAGGCTGTAACTCAGGATAAGAACAGATGTCAGAACATATATTAATACAATGAGAACTTTTTATATAGAATAATTTTATACTTTGATGGTGCGTTCACATCTACAGGATCTGCAGCTGATTTTCTGCAGCAGATTTCATTTAAATAACTGAACACAGCATCAAATCTGCTGCAGATCCTGTAGGTGTGAACGCACCATAAAGGTATAAAATTATTCTATATAACCCTTAAGAAATATATAACATCATAACATAATATTTCATGTTATGATGTCATCGTCACCTCTAGTGATGTCACACAGCTTTTTGTGTAAGGAAGTGTGTTTTATTACATGAGAATCTCTAATGCTGCGTATACACGGAACGATTATCGTGCGAATTTGCACGATAACTATCGAATTCGACTGATAATCGTACGCGTAAACGCAGCGAACGATCCAACGATGAGCGAGAAATCGTTCATTTTGATCTTTGAACATGTTCCTAAATCATCGTTCGTCGTTCAAAAAAATTCGCAGATCGTTCCGTGTAAACAGTCGTTCACCGATTTTACAGATTTTACCGATTACCGATTTTATGTGCGAGATAGGCTTAAGCGTTCACAAAACGCGATATATATTGTGATATATCATTCCATCTAAACGCTGATCGTTATTAAAAAAAATTGTTACTTTGAAATCGTTAATCATGCGATCGGACGAATTATCGCTCCGTGTAAACGTAGCATTAGAGCAAAAGACAATGGAGTCAATGATATAGTAGGAAGGAGTATGACGCCCTGACAGCTTGTGGGTGGTCGGGCTTGTTCAGGGCAGAGCGGTTGTTGGCATCCAGCCTCTTGGCTATATAAGCTGCCAGCACCCTTGATGTTACATGCAATAATAAATACAGATATGGCTCCACAGTACCTCATCTATACTGCTAAGGCTCTGTATGATACCTCTGTATACCCACCATGTAATACAGAGCCAGATCAGGCTGGGTCACACTGCATTTCTGCAAAAAAATAAAAATAAATAAAAACGGATTAAAAAACGGATGCATTTGTGTGCATCCGTCTTGATCTGTTTTTTTTTCATTGACTTCTATTAAAAAAAAAAAAAAGTGGATCAAAACGCATCTGTTTATTTTAGCGTACAGAAAAATGTAGTCGACCACCTTTTTGTGTACGCTAAAAAAAACAGTTGCGTTTTGAGCCGTTTTTGCGGAAGACAATGGAGAAACGGATCAAAAACGGAGGCACACTAATACATCGGTTCTTTCATCCGTTTTTTCATCCGATTTTTGCAAAAAAATGGATGAAAAAAAACAACTGCAAAAACGAAATGTGAACCCAGCCTTAGGCTATGCTCACACTCAGTATTTTGCAACCAAAACCAGGAGTGGGTTGAAAACACATAAAGGCTATGGGGGAGATTTATCAAACATGGTGTAAAGTGAAACTGGCTCAGTTGCCCCTAGCAACCAATCAGATTCCACCTTTCATTTTCCAAAGACTCTGTGAGGAATGAAAGGTGGAATCTGATTGGTTGCTAGGGGCAACTGAGCCCGTTTCACTTTACTCCATGTTTGATAAATCTCCCCCTATGTTAGTACACAGTTGAAATTTAGTAGATGGCCGTCATTTAATGACAAATAATTACTGTTATTTTAAAGCAACGGCCGTTGTAAGCTGTTAAACGACGGCCATCCGCTACATTTGAACAGTGTGTGAACATAGCCTTTCTGTGTTTTCAATCTACTCCTGGTTTTGGTTGCAAAATACTGAGCAAAAATACTGTGTGGTAACCCATCCTTATACTACAGCTCCGTATGGACTTCATGTATAATAATTTTTAATTTTATAATTAAATTTTAAAATATTTCAAATTAAATAAAAAAAAAAAAATCCATTGAGCTCAGCGTCTGTTCCACTTCAAAGGATGGGGATAAATATCCGTGACGGAGGTCGTATTAAAAGTTGAAAAAGCCCAGCAACAGGTGAAAATTAGGGGCCTATGTAACCTGATGCGGTTAATGAGTGGTAGGAAGCAGCCAGCTATATGTGGAGGTCTCTAAGGAGCGGGCCCAGATGGAGTCTTAGATGTACGTTACATTGCACGTGCAATTCTAACAATGTGACCCTACCTACAACATTAGGCCACGTCGCAGAGAGCCAACAACTACCCTATATAGATTTATTGACATCTGCCCCCCCCCCTCCCTACTGACAGAGTGGGCCGAGGCGCCTTAGATCTTCAGATGCCTCACCCTGACCTCTGACATCACATACGGCCCTAAAAAATACACAGCTAGCCCATAAAAGTGCACGTAATAGGCATACAGTACCGTTACGCTCATGGAGTCATGTCATTATGGGAAATAAGAACGGTTATAGCCAAGATAACACGCACGTTTCCTCTCAGGCAGAGATCGCGTGCAAGGCCTTAAAGGGGCATGTCCCCTTAAAATCACAAATTCTCCAATAAATAAAAATTCTTTAGCCAGCTTCTAGTTAAAAAAAAAAAAGGATGTTTCTTAGTAGAGAAAAGCTAGGTGACAATCATTATGGCCATTATAAGTTTCTATATAGCCTACAGCGCCACCACAGGGGAAATGGAGTATTACGATATTATCAATGATCAATGCGCTGTCCTTACAATGCACTGACAAACGGGGTCACTGATAATGAGGGTCCTAATTTGGGGTCTTCTGCTCTGTTCACCTTCAATTCTATAAAAAGTTATTGACATCCCGCTGAAATTATGTAAATGCTGCCCCATTAACCCCCGCCGTCTGGAGCATACTGTACCTGCAGCTTGCTTCGGGGACATCCCGCTCAGCCCATCAGTGCTTTTCCCCACCGCAGCCAATGATTGGCTGAGCAGGACGTCCAGACGCCGGGAGCCCCTGAACAAGCTGGAGTGCGGAGCAGGTACAGTATACTCCGGCCGGGGAGGGGTTAACAGGGCTGCACTTAAATAATTGCAGCGGGATGTCAATCCCGCTGCGGGTATGTCTGCTCAATCAAAATAACTGACAAGGGATCCGCAGGGGATTTCGCTGCGAATTCACAGCGTAAAACCTGCTGCAGATCCGGTACGTGTGAGATGCTACAGCAAAAAACTGTATATATTTTAAATCAACTGGTGTCAGAAAGGTATACAGATTTGTAATTTACTTTTATTTATAAAACTCAAGTGTTCCAGTACTTATCAGCTGCTGTGTGTCCTGCAGTAAGTAGTGTATTCTCTGGCAGATATGGCCAGATACGGCCAACTTCCTCTATGTGTAAAATACCCAGCAACCAATGCACAATGGATATACATAGCTGGCAGTATGGTTAAACCTCACATAGTCAGATCTCCATCAGCACAAAAGGAGAACGGCCTTCTGATAGGTAATGTAGACGTCATTCACCAACTGGGGCTACATGTGTCCAGTCCAGGCACCAAACTCTTACATAGAGTCACATTTGGCTCATGGGTAGTAACCATCCCAACATTACCCATATGCCGGTGTGTGTATAACATATTCTGTACAGAGGGGACACTACAATGCTGTGCTGTACACTCATAACTAGATATATACAAAAGCCTATTTTATATAAAGTTCAATTCTAGCTAGTGTTATCCTCACCAACACGACAAGGAGCGGGGGAAGGGAAATCACACTTGTTTCAGATGTACAAACCTGCTGGCCAGAGATGAGAGAATTTATTGTAATAACGAAGCAAAGCACTCCGCTATCTCAGAAATGTGCTCATCCGGCGGCTGATTTATAACTGACTGCTGATCCACACCACTTCCCCCGGGGGCTGGGAAAAGCTGGATCCAGTCCTGGAAAACTTCTCCCAGTTTCCCAGGACTGGATCCAGCTTTTCCAGCACCTGGAGCAGCAGTGAGTTAAAAGGCAGCCGTCTGATGAGCAAATTTCGGAGATAACCAACCGCTTCATTATTACTGTAAATTTGCTTATCTCTACTGCTGACCCCCATGCATAGTAAAATACTATATTACTGGACTATATGCAAAAGACTGTAACTACTATAATACAGCCCCATATACAAGAATATAACTACTATAATACTGCTCCTATATACAAGAATATAACTACTATAATACTGCTCCTATATACAAGAATATAACTACTATAATACTGCTCCTATATACAAGAATATAACTACTATAATACTGCTCCTATATACAAGAATATAACTACTATAATACTGCCTCCTATATACAAGAATATAACTACTATAATACTGCTCCTATATACAAGAATATAACTACTATAATACTGCTCCTATATACAAAAATATAACTACTATAATACAGCCCCATATACAAGAATATAACTACTAAAAAACTGCTCCTATATACAAGAATATAACTACTATAATACTGCTCCTATATACAAGAATATAACTACTATAATACTGCCTCCTATATACAAGAATATAACTACTATAATACTGCTCCTATATACAAGAATATAACTACTATAATACTGCTCCTATATACAAAAATATAACTACTATAATACTGCTCCTATATAAAGGGATATAACTACTATAATACTGCTCCTATATACAGGGATATAACTACTATAATACTGCTCCTATATACAGGAATATAACTACTATAATACTGCTCCTATATACAAGAATATAACTACTATAATACTGCTCCTATATACAAGACTATAACTACTATAATACTGCTCCTATATACAAGAATATAACTACTATAATACTGCTCCTATATACAAGAATATAACTACTATAATACTGCTCCTATATACAAGAATATAACTACTATAATACTGCTCCTATATACAAGAATATAACTACTATAATACTGCTCCTATATACAAGAATATAACTACTATAATACTGCTCCTATATACAAGAATATAACTACTATAATACTGCTCCTATATACAGGGATATAACTACTATAATACTGCTCCTATATACAAGAATATAACTACTATAATACTGCTCCTATATACAAGACTATAACTACTATAATACTGCCCCCTATATACAAGAATATAAATACTATAATACTGCTCCTATATACAAGAATATAACTACTATAATACGAACTGGAGAGAATGGAACCGCTGCACATCCCATCTATGGCTGATACTAATGCCGCTTAACCTATATTAAAAATCAACACCAGAGTGTCTGTATATAAATTGATCAAGCCATATTGCCCCGTGTACCACCGCGCAGGTCCTCTGGTCCACACGGGTCCCTACGCTAACTCCACACCGTGTCGGTCAGCGACCGCCAACCCCACAAAGCGTGCACGTGCTGGGAAGGGAGGCCATGGAACGGCCCTGCAACCCCAATGTCACAGGACCAGACCCAAAAAGCCCCACCAAAACCCAGCCAGCACCACCGGCGGGGAAGGCTGCCCCCAAACGACACAAGTATGGATATGGTATTACACTTACCATTGCTGCTCTCACAGAATGGGGAAGACATAGGGTCCGGACATGTGAGCACAGACATATCCTGCTAATTATGTGACTTAGCTGTTTGGGGGCGACCTTCTCCGCCGGCGGTGCTGGCCGGGTTCTGGTGTGGTGTTTTTGGGTCTGGTCCTGTGGCATGGGGGTCGCAGGGCCGTCCCATGGCCCCCGTTCCCTGACTGTGCGTGCCTGCGGGGTTGGTGGCCACTGACTGGCACGGTGTGGACTTAGTGTAGGGACCCATGTGTATCGGATACCGCCACGAGGTACATGGGGCAGTATGGCTTGATCAATTCATACACAAAATTCTGATGTGTTTTTTATTTAGCCAAGCGGCACTAGTATCAGCCATAGGTGTGATGTGCAGCACTCTGTTTCTTCCCTGAACCGCATTTTGTTTCTCTCTTTTCTCCGTGTTTTGCACTCCTCCTGGTGAGACCCACATGACCGCAATTAGCAGGAGACACCTGTGCAGCACTCTGTTTCTTCCCTGAACCATAACTACTATAATACTGCTCCTATATACAAGAATATAACTACTATAATACTGCTCCTATATACAAGACTATAACTACTATAATACTGCTCCTATATACAAGAATATATCTACTATAATACTGCTCCTATATACAGGAATATAACTACTATAATACTGCTCCTATATACAGGAATATAACTACTATAATACTGCTCCTATATACAAGACTATAACTACTATAATACTGCTCCTTTATACAGGAATATAACTACTATAATATATGAAGGTAGAAAAATGAAGAAGCACTCACCCTTGAAGTATCGGCTTAGCGGCTTTATTGTATCTTTCACTGCGGGAGGGAATAGGATAAGGTGTGGACGCGTACCAGTACGCGTCCACACCTTATCCTATTCCCTCCCGCAGTGAAAGATACAATAAAGCCGCTAAGCCGATACTTCAAGGGTGAGTGCTTCTTCATTTTTCTACCTTCATATATTGATGAATCTCCTCTCCGTTGTTTGCACACCCCATTCGGCAGCCGTATCTCCAGTATACAAGAGGACTCCATATACCGTGTTTAGTGCACAAGTCGGGCGCGGTGCGGGCTTCTGCTACTTCATACACCTATAACTACTATAATACTGCTCCTATATACAGGGATATAACTACTATTATACTGCTCCTATATACAAGAATATATCTACTATAATACTGCTCCTATATACAGGAATATAACTACTATAATACTGCTCCTATATACAGGAATATAACTACTATAATACTGCTCCTATATACAAGATTATAACTACTATAATACTGCCTCCTATATACAGGAATATAACTACTATAACGCCCCTATATACAACAAATTCTTATCCTCCCTGATTTATTTTTTTTTATTGAAGGTGATCAGAATATTCTCTCTATTTCCAGGACAGACACAAAGACAATGGTATCTTATAGGTGTGAGTAATCCAGCATACAGCTCCGCGTATCTCAGCTTCCTTCACCCCTGTGAGTGTGATTTAGATTCTCTATTTAAAGCAACAGCTCCGGGTGAAATCATCAGGTTTCTGTTTTAATTTGATGACATAAACACCGGGGAGCAGATGAGGTCATTGCTACTGGAAGTGAGATTGCCGCCCCCAGGAGACCCCGGCATATACACTTAGCGCAGCAGCCCAGCAGATGGGACCTGCTCTTTAATCACTACGAGTGTATTAAACCCGATTTGGTTATCTCATAATGAATAAATCTATAGCTGGGGATGAGCTCATGCGTGTAATGGGAAACATGACGTAACCACACAGGCATCAGTGGTGCAGTATGTTATATATAGGGAGAGGGTCATACCTTAAAGGGACAGTGTCATCAGAAAATCACCTACTATACCTACTGTATATAGCTCCTTTGTGCGCTCCCCCAGTAGTATATATTCCCCCTGTGCGCTCCCCCTCCCATATAGCCCCCCCTGTGTGCTCCCCATCCCATATAGTATAACATAAAAAAACAAACACTTAAACTCAATTGGCCCGGGCGTTTCTTCTTCTCTTAGCTCTTGTGGCCGCACTGCAGCAGTCACTAGAGGCCGGTCTCCCCTTGTCCTGGCGTCGGCGCTCCAGTGATGTCAATCGAGCTAACA